>NC_092875.1:399303831-399333831 GCF_028372415.1 Notamacropus eugenii
CTTCCTCTTCCCTTAGCGCAGAATAGAAATTGTTTGAAAAAGGAAGGAAGAGGCAAAAGTTGCCTGCGACTGGGATGAAGAGAAATTCCATGCTCAATCCATAGAAATCCATCCACAGAAGAAGGGACTTTCTTATTTTTAATTTGTTTGTTGTTGTCAGTGCAGTTGCTGAGTCCTTTCAGTTGTGTCTGACTCTTCCTGACTCCCTTTGGGTTTTCATGGCAAAGATACCAGAGTAGTTTGCCATTTCCTTCTCCAGCTTATTTTACAGATGAGGAAACTGAGGCAGAGTTAAAGTGACTTGCCCAAGGTCACACGGCTAGTGAGTGTCTGAAGCCAGATTTGAACTCAGGAAGATGAGTCCTCCTAATTCCAGGTCCGTCACTCTATCCACTGCACTACCATAGATGGAACTAAAATTATAGGTGTGTTCTGAATGGGCCTCAGTTTCCTCATCTGTAAAATGGGGGTACTGGAAGTCTTTTCCAGGTCCAGATCTATTTTATTGTGCACACACACACACACGTGCACATACACGCATTTATATTTTTATACACCTACATAATTTATATATATATATATATATATACCTGAAGTTGCAAATTGAAATTTTGCATAATAATTCATATTCTTAAAGCTGCAGAGTAGCTTATGTTTTAAAAACCCTATAGTGAGCCCTTTTGTAGAACAAAGAATCATTCCATAATTAAACTAATTTTCCCCTACCTAATCTGCTTTGTGATTTTTTTTCCTTTGGGTTTAATAGATCTTCTTAACAGGAAACACCTGTATTTTCATTTTAAACATGACAAATTTTGCTTTTTAAAGACCAAAATGACCATTTGGCATCTTGCCTTATATTTTAAAACCAAAATGCCATCCTTTTTTTTTCCCTTTTTATTGTGTGTGTGACCTACTTATCTGCCCATTTTTCCTGATATGGGTTCACTTTGAAAGGTAATAAGCCATTCAAAATGTTAATTCAATATCACATACCACTAGGATAAGATGACTGAATTTTGCAGAATGAAGCCAGAACCGATGTGGAATAAAGGCTGCTCTGGTTTCTTGAAGGCCATTCCTGCAGAATACCAACTCCTGCATTCTAAAAAAAAAAAGAGCTGGAGTACAATCCCATCATCTTCCTGAGTTCAAATCGGCCTCAGACACTTACTAGCCATGTTATCCTGGGCAAGTCATTTAATCCTGTTTACCTCAGTTTCCTCATCTGTAAAATGAGCTGGAGAAGGAAATGACAAACCACTCCATTATCTTTGCCAAGGAAATCTCAAATGGAGTCACAAAGAGTTGGCTACAACTGAAACAACTGAACAACAACAGTCCCAGCAAGAGATTCTGTTAGTTAAGTAGGAAACGCTCATCACTAATAGGCTAGCCACTCAGTAATGAAATTTTTGGCCATTGGCAGCCCATGAAACAAAAGAAAATACAAAGTGATCTTCATTTCTATGGTAATACAAAGAGATTAGTAAAATCAGGGCCTTCTTAGCTGTGTGTACTCTAAATGTGAGATCCTTGTGCGGTGACATAACACTGGGAGCACTGGAAAATTCACATCTTAACATTCTTACTGGAAATACAACGAGAAAACAAAAGGAAGTTGTAGTTCGGTGGAAGGCCCTCTCACAAGTTCTCCTTGTGGAAGGAAATAAAGGAGTTGGTGGAGTCAACTTCCTTGTGAGTCCAACAGCAACCAGAAACATTTCATGGGACCCTTCCTCATCTCCTGCAGCAGTGAATGAGACAAGCATTCAAAAAAACCACCACAAATATGATTGCAGCTTCAACACCAGTATTACAGAGCATGAGGTCAGAGAGTATGTAAAGGATTTGGTATGAGTCTCCAAATTAAATTAATAAGTGCTTTAATCACAAAAAAGAGATAAAATTTATGAAGCACTTTGCACAGTGTAATCACGTGCTAGGCATTATATAAGTATATATTCCCTCCTCTCTCCCCCACCCCACCGCCAAAACTCAGGGTCTTCAATACAAAGGTGAGTACTCAGGAGAAGAGTGAAAAGTAGGCTAAATCACATGGGTCAGGAGTAAGTAATAAAGGACGCAAAAGACTTGGAGAGTCTTTTTTAAGTCAAGAAGAAGCAGATTCTATGCATAGGATATAGGGGGATATATCTTTTGCCTACCAATAATTACACATCTCTCTTGCCAGGGAACACTCTAAATAGCTTTCCAAGCTTTCTCATGATAAAGATAATTGGAGAAGGTTGCTCACAATTATCAGTGGAACAACAGACAATTATTGAGTGCCATCAACTTATTTCCCCCTATTTCTTCCCTACTATTACCCTCAAGAAAAATATATGGTATAGAAAAATAGGCCCTGTCAGCTAACATATTTTCCTATATGTATAATGACCAAAGACCATTTTATAGGTTGATATTTATTTGGAAAGTATGGCATAATGAGTGTTAGCTGGACTTGTCATCAGGAAGACTTGTTGCCTCTAGTACTTCCTAGTGTTGTGAACATTTGCAAGTCACGACCTCAATGAGCTTCAGTTCCTCATCTATAAAATGAAGAGAATGTGATCCATAGCACCAAGCTCAGTGATTTGTTTTGAGGCTTAAATGGAATCATGTACATAAAGCATTTTGCAAACAAGTATAAATAGTTATTATTATTAATAATATTTGAGAAAAATGTCAAAAAGTGTTATACCTTACAAGCACAAAATAACAAGACAAAAACAATTAAATTGATTCTATTTTAAAAAACCAGAAAATTACTAATTCTATAAGAATTATTACCAATTATTACCAAATTATTACCATATAAAAAATTATTACCAGATCAGATCGGTGTATATAGTCAGTCTATTGACTTGAGCAGATATAAAAACATCATTATTAAATTAGAAAAATATAAAAGGAGAAGATATAGAAGGCAATGAAGAAACTATAATCTAACCTATTAAAAATTATTGATATAGAAACATTGGAAATGGATAAGATAATAGACAATGTTCTAAAGTACCACCATATTCTAAGATTTGGGAAGGATTTTTTTTAAAGTTCTATGACATGGAAGCTACAAGAGCCTAAAAACTGCCTCAATGAGAAAACACATGGTCTCTTTGCCAGGAAGAGAGATATGGAAGCCAAGTGAAAGACTAATTTAGAGTATAAATTCATTTGTAAAATCTTATAGAAGAGGATGGTGGAAGTGATTCATAGGTTTCAACAAACTGCCAGTGGGGTCCATGATACACACACACACACACACACACACACACACACACACACACACACACACACACACACACACACATTGTGAACCAAAGGTCTAGGTCTAATTATAGGCTGACAAGTCATGGTAGATTGCAATCTGCACTGTTATAGGCTACAGTGATCACATCAATGACAACTCAAGTACTGATATGCAAGAACTGATTGAAGTAAAGATATATAAGAAACAATTAGAACAGTGTCGTGGAAAATACCCATCCCCTGAACAAAATGAATCACTTTGAAGTATATTGTGAATTGACTATCCAAATTAAGCTGGTATAAGCTCTTTGAGAGAAGACAGTTTTTCTTTCTTGTTTTTGTATCCTCGAGTACATAGCACATTGTCTGATGCTTAGCAAGCATTTAAGAAATGCTTGTTGATTGGTAACAGAGCGCTTCACAAAGTATTTTTTTACATATGCTATTTTAGTATTCTATAGCTTAGTCATAAGGCTGTAAGGATCTCCCTTCTTTGGCCATTTTCTAGGGCTATGTACTTTAAATAACTTCTCTGCACGGAACAGTGCTAATGGTTTCCCTATAGACATGAAGATTTCCCAGTACCTATCTATTTCTCAACAGAAAGCCTTATCAGAAAGTAAAAAGGCTGATAGTCTCTCCTGCTCCCCTAAATGTTGAATAACCAACTCTTGGAGGAGAAAAAGCATATGTGACATACTTTTAAGTTTAATCTGCATTATTAACATCAATTAATCAATAAACATTTATTAAGCATCTATTATATAGCAGGCATTATGCAAAACTCTGGAGATACAAAAAGAGGCAAAAGACAGTCCCTGTCCTCAAGGACCTTACAGTGTAACGGGAAAGACAGTGTGCAAATATAGACAAAACAAGATATGTACAGAATAAATAGTTGTGGTTGTGTGGTTGTTATGTTTCTCCTTTCTTCTCAAAGAGGACCACGACATCAAAGTAATGACATGACTTTCAGTTGACTTTGATTTGAGTGAGGGAGGGCTGTGCAAGGCAAGAAGGCACTAGAATTAAGAGGGATTGAGGAAGCTTTACAGTAAAAGATAAAATTTTAATGGGAACTTAAAGGAAGTCAGGGAGGTCAGTAGGTGGAGTAGAGGATGGAGTTGTTTTAGGAATACCACGCTATGATCCTTAGTCATATCTGTTTTCTTCAGTTGCACAGTTAGTATTAAGTTCATTTAAAGTAGAACCTAATACAGAAAACCTTAAAGTCATATTCTAGAGCTATGGGAGCCCCTCAACATTGTGAAATCCAATAGCTTCATTTAGTAGATGATGAAACCAATAGTTTGAATGACTGAGCACCATCATACAGCTGAGTTTAGAATGCAGGCCTCTTAAATCTAAGCCAGATAGTCTTTTCATTGAACCAAGCTACTGGGTACATCTGGAGAGCTCATTCAATTTGAGAACTTTTATTAAATGTCTATTGAGTGCAAAATCCTACCATAGGCACTGAGGGAGACATGAATTTTAGGTAACACATGGTTTTGTTTTCATAGGATGACTAGGTGGTACAGCGGATAGAGTGCTGGTCCTGGAATCAGGAAGACTCATCTGCCTGGGTTTGAATTCGGCCTCAGATACTTATTAGTTGTGTCACCCTGGGCAAGTTACTTAGCCTCATTTGACTCAGTTTTCCTCATCTATAAAATAAGCTGAATGACAAACCACTCTAGTATCTTTGCCAAGAAAAACCAAATGGAATCATGAAGAGTCAGACATGACTGAAAACACTCAACCACAACAAACAAACTTCGATTCTAGTATGGAAATATGTCACCTAAGTAGATAACTATTATACAAAATTACATAGGTGTATTAAAAAGATGCAAAATAAAGTGTCATGTAAGATCCACACACATGCTGAAAGGTAATTGCTAAAGGGGAGGCAAAGAAGAGAGTGAGGATATTACAAACATAGTAACTGGTTTGAACAAAGCCGAGTAAATGGGAGATGCACAGTGTGTTGTGTGAGATCTGGTTGGTTGGAGTAGTCAAGGGCATGGTAAGGAATAATATGAGAGAAGTGGAAAAAGTCAGCCTGAAGGTTTCCCTTCCTCCTCCCACTTTCCCCTCCACCCAGGACACCATGTTTAACTTAAGAGGAGAGTACCAGGCCTTTTAAACAATAATTCTCCTCCAACAACAGGAAAAGGTCTAAAGCTCATGAGTTTGGCCAGCTTGCGATTTAACGCAGAAAGCCAGATTTAGCCACGCTGCTCTTTAAATGGCAGTGAGAAGTGATCAAAATATAGTTCGTCTGATAAAATCAAAGACCTTGACACCATTCCAATCAGAATTTCGTCATAAACATCAGGGGGATAAAAACTGCTTCAACTTCATTGTATCTTATAAATAACCTGAAGTTTCATTTGAGTTGGATTATTTAAAGCATTGCTGACCTCTTGACCATGCAGATCACCTTCAAGGGAGCTGCTTTGTAATGTATTCCATAAGGTTAGACCTTTCTCTCAATTTTTATTATTTCTATTTTTTCTCTTGCCTCTGCTCCTCTGTTGTCTGAAAGAATTGCAACCAGCAGGGATTTCTAGTTCTTTGCTCTTCCCACTCCATTTTGCCCCTTTGCATATACTGCTATAAATTCTTAGCTACTCATTATTCCCTCTTTTGATCAGCCAATCAATAAGTATTCATTAATTGCCTATAAGTTGTATTCAGGAAGGACTAGCACCTCTGGTGTGAGTGCTTGTTGAGCCCTTTTCAGGGCTGCTCATCCACCTTTGGTATCTTGCCGGTACTGAACTCACCTGGGGTTCCAAGAAGCTGTAGCATGCAGTTACACCCTAGTAAAACTGTCTCAGCAGATGGGCTAAACCAAGTTGAGGATAACTGACAGGCCTCAAACCCATCAATGAGTTAGGTTAGGGGGATGTCTGCCCCAAGAACATGAAGATTTTCCCCAGCTAAATGAGTAGATGAGAATAATTTGTTCCAAAGGCCATAAAGGCGTCTGAAGCCGGCATTGAGGAATGCTTGGTAAGACATGGAAGACACCAAGGTCATCCACTGCATCCTAGGCTATCACCAGTCATTTGACTTTCATCCTGCCACTGGATTTCCATAACTCTGGAAGAGAGAGGCAATGCTGCTTCACTTAAATCCAATTCACCCTCAAGTCAAGACATCCCCCAGGGATGTCATTGGTCCTCTCCAAGTACAAGATCAAGTACCAGGTACTATGTTACATCCTGGGGATATAAATGCAATAAATGAAGCAATCCTAACCTTCAAGGATCGCATCTTGCAGGTAGGGGAAGGAGTGGACATCACAGATATACATACATACATACATATATATATATATGTGTGTGTGTATGTGTATGTATGTATGTATGTATTTGCAGATTAAATTTTTAAAGAATCAACAAATAAATCCGAGGCAGTTTATGAGGGAGGACGCTAGCAATTGAAGGGATCAGGAAGGATTTCATGAAGAAATTGTTTGAATTATACCTTAAAGAGAGAGAGGGATCATATGAGGCGGGAAGTGAGAAGGGAGAGCATTCCACATATGGGGGGGCAGACAGGGCAAAGATGTGGACATGTATGAGAAAGGGAGAAGATCAATTTGGCTGATCATAGAGTATGGGAAGGGGAATGATATGATATTTCACGAGGCTGATAAGATAGATAGGAACCAGATTCTGAAGGACTTTAAAGTCTAAACACAAGAGTCTGTATTTGATTCTAGAAGCAATAGGAAGCTTTGGGGTTGTATTCAGTACAGGAGTGTCATGATCAGATCTGGGTTTCAGGAAAATCACTTTGGCAGCAGAGCGGGAAAAGACTTGAGGCTGCGAGACCAATTAGGAGGCCACTGGAAAACAAGCCTGACCTCTCTTTTATAGCCTGGGGGATAATTATAAATTATGGGCAACTGCAGGCTCCCTTTTACTTGGGTGCACAGCTGCTTCCCCTTCCGATTCTGTCAGTATGCCTCCTTTTCTTCTCCTCTTGGCTCATTATCCACCCACCCCACCCCAGGTGTGTGCAGAGGGGGTGAGTACTGGCTCACACAACCTCCGTACAACCACAGCCAACTTGATCATATTCAAACTTTGGCTCTGTTGCACATTTGATGTATTCATAAAGTACCTCATCTTGCTGCTGCATCAACTCCTTTTCCATCTGTCTCTCTACCTATCCTGTTTCCTCCGAGGCTCAGGTGCTTGCCTGTCCTTAGCTGCCTCTTTCTCCCCCTGACTCCTACCACTGATGTTGGTCAAAGCATTGTTGATGGTCTCTTTCCTTTACCTCCAATTCCAGCTGCAGCTTCTCTTTCACCTCCAAATTCTCCATCCTCCTTATTCTGCTCTGATTCTTTCTGTCACGTTTATTCTTTTGCTGCTTCAGTCTTTACCTCTAAAGGCTCATTCTCAAGTCTTTTACCTTTCTTCCTAAAGGGGAACCTTTCTCCATGAAGATGAACAGCACAGTGAGGGTCAGGGGAAGGGGAACAAACAAACATCCTCAGTCTTGCCTTGGACCAAAACTCTCAGGCTGGGTTTTATCAGGGCTCCTGGTCACAACTGGAGGTATAACTTTCCTGATCTCCCCCTCTCTCATCCTCCCTTGGGCCTGGGAGGATGATAAATGCCCCCCAGCTTTAGATTTCAATTTGAGCACTATTCTGACAATCTTCCATTTAGTTCCTTTTTGTTAAGGGAGAATCATCTAAGACAAGCTAGTTCAACCTTGCTAAGTCTAGTTTAGCAAAGGAACTTTGCCAAGGTTCTCCTCCAAGGTAGGTTTTAAGCTGCCTGCACTAATGAGTTAGATTCTCTACAGCCTTACATTGGAGACAAGGACATGCGCTCATCCAAAGTGGCCATATGTACTTGCCACCCCCATCCAAACCATCCTAGCTATTCCTGCCTTTGTAACCAACTTCCAACCAGAGCCCAGCTCCCCAAATCAATGATAGAATAGATGTCCTCTGGTTCCATACTAGAGCCACACACTTGCTTATCATTTTCTCTCTCAAGTTCCTGCTTCTAACATCATTCACATATTCACAAACATGCCACTGATCTGTTGGTCTCACCACTTGACATTCCATCATAAAAGCTTGTTTCCTAGTCATCTTTACTCTCCCAATTACCAACAGCAAGAAAATATCCAGACTTTTCTTTTATAAACCAAGGGATAATTAATTAATTAATAATCTTGGGCAGTGTCAAGTTCTTTTTGACGAAGAACCCCCTCACCTTTCAGATTCTATCAATGGTTTTAGGGAGCCACATTTTTTTCCTTAAAGCTATATCTATACATATCTCATAGTAGGATGCTCTCTAAACAGTTGCCCAAGGCTTGTCATCTACAAAGAGACAAACTGGAGAAAGCTGATGTCCTCTCATATTAGATCAGGCATCCCAACAGTCAGCTGAACAATATCAGATTACTTAGTATTGTCAATTTGTCTTCTCCTGCTCCTTCCTAAGCATCTAGGTGTCTCAGTGGATAAAGCACCAGGCTGGAGTCAGGGACTTGAGTTCAAATTGGACCTCAGACAATTAATAGCAGTGTGACCCTGGGAAAGTCACTTAACCTCTGTCTCTTCAGTTTTCTCAAATGTACATTAAGGATAATAATAGCATTTATATTCCTGGTTTGTGAGATAATATCTGGCATACAGTAGACTCTAATAAACAGTTGTTCTCTTTCCTTCCTCACAGTTACCTTCAAGAGCTACAAATTAAAAATAAAATAAAATAAAAAAGCCCTTACCAACTAACACCTTTTCCTGAGTATAGAATGATCCGGAATTATATTCTAAGTTGACATTTATTCACAAAGTATGATGCAGTGGACAGTGCTAGATATGTAATCAAAAAATAATGGTTAATTTAAAACTTCAAAACCAGTTAGCTAATCTCTCTCTGAACCCCAGAATGTCTGGTACAGCAGAATCCCTCTCCCACCCCATACCACCTGTCCTGCTTCCAGCCCAACCCCTAAAACTACCATCCCAGGAAGTACCAGCTCTTGTGGAAATGTGACCTGGCAACTGCCTTGGCAAATATTATAACCCCTACCCCCTCAGTAGTCACAGCCACTGAAGAAGACTCAGAAAAAAAAGTTCTCCCCACTAAGGTCCTTGGTATTGTGAAATGGTTCAACACCAGGAAGAGAAATAATTATATCCAGGGGTATGCTGATAAATATTCAAAACTGGCAAAAAAAATCCATACACAACACATTTTAAAGATTAATCCACATTAACATTTTCTCAATCACTTTCTTAAGCCTAGACAATCAACAAAGCACAAACCAAGCTCTGATTTGTGTTTGCCAGTTTCTGAAGTATAAACGCTCACAATGAAAATTTAACAATTGACTCCTTGGCTCCAGCTCTCGCATGATGGTATCAATGGAATGAAATTCAAAAGATGCATTTCCACCTCCTTTTGTGTGTTGTCTTCCCCCACTAGACTGTAAGCTCCATAAGGACAAGGACTGTCTTTTTCTTATTTGTACCCCTAGCACTTAGCACAGTGCCTGGCACATTGTAGGCGCTTAACAAATGAGTGTTGTGTTGTGTTGTCTCCCCCAGGAGAATGTGAGATCGGCAAGAGCAGGCACTGTCTTGCTTTTCTAATTATAACTCCAGTGTCTATCACAGTGTTTAATATATTCTTTCTCATTCATTTTCTTCCTCTGTAAAATGGGAATAAAAATACCTTTCATAAAGCTACCTCACAGGGTTGCTAGGAGGCTCAGATCTGTACGATAAGCGCCTTGCAAACTGGAAAACTGTATATAGACATCCGTTATTTGTTGTTACTATTATCACAAATACTAAGGGCTTCTGAAAAGCAGTTTCAGAAGCTATTTGCTTTCTTTCTGTCTCTCGTCTTTGCTTTTCTGATTTAAAGTATGCTGAAATTGGCACTTTTTTTTCACTCTAGTTCTTTTCTAATATCCATTTAGCAATGTAGAAATATGAAGGATTTTTCCAGTCTTTGCATTCAGTGAGCCCATGGGTGAGAGATGAAATGCATGTTTCACCTCATGTGGAGAAAGAATCCTGTAAGTGAAAGAAGTTTTGCAATCTGAGGATACGTGGTGTTATCTGAAACATCCTCTCCCCAAGTGGCGGGAGGGGAAGGGGGAAGGAAGGAGCTGGGTTGCTTTCACTCTACCCTCAGTAAGTCCAATCCAGTTTAATGGTGTTTGGTGTCAATGAGGTTCATGTTGAATACATCAGGTATGTTTATCTAGTTACAATTTTTCTTTGTCAAGAGCCTTTCATTCTTTTCTCTCCTGTCACCAGAGGGGACTGGATTGGTTATCTGTGGGAGGAGCAAAGGTCCTAGAGAGTTCAAGATTTTTGCAACTAATATTGAATACCAGGGAAAATGGATGCCAAGGTCAGGTTAACAATAAATAATATTGATTTGGAGGTCAGGGTCGCAGTGTGAAAGGTCATGAATGCTGCCAAAATATTTTTGTTATCATTGGTTTTGTTATGGAAAAGACATCAGACTCAGGGAAAGGAGATTAGGGGGTGGGGAGGTGGAGCTGGATGAAGACATTCTTAGAGAAAAAGCAGAATCAAAAGTCTACCCCATGATTTACTGGCTTTGTATTCCCATGGTTTCCTTGCCTGGCGTTTGCCTCTCTTGTACAAGTATGTGGAGTGACAGGCACCGATAATGCCTTCTTTCCCACAGAACCCTGCCAATTATGGTCATTGATCTGAAAGCTTTTGCTGGCACTGCGGCTAAAGCCTGGATCCCAGTTCTACCAGATATATTTGCAGGAGAAAGCTATTTGATGCTTTACCACTTTTCACAGGTGCCTCCTATAGATATACGCAGTGTTGTATAGCTTAACAAAATCCCATCTAGTTTTGGAGCTATGACCCAATCTGGTGTCGTCTATATTCTGAAAAAGAAGAGATCGTGGTGTTGTAGAATTAGCACGCTTTCTTTTATTGTGTGAATTATTGGAGCATTTTGTCAGGAGAAGACCATAATGCTACCCAGAATTCATTTTTTTTTTTTTAAATTTAGTGGAGACTTCATACTGTACTTTAAAATAGGCAGCCTTGCTTAAGCCACTTGGGATTTACTGTATGTTCCAGAGCAGAGGAAAAAACACCTAAATGTGGTGGGGCAGAAGGAATTATGTCACTTTTTAAAATTTAGCAGGGAAGATGCCAGAGTTTATTTCTAATCCCAAATGAGAAATTAGAATTCCTGAACAGCATTTTGGGACATCCAGGAGGTGAGCTACAGAATATCTACCCTAATATACAAGATGGATCTGGTCAATTGTGGATTATTGCCCTTGATTAAAACAAACACATAATTGGGGTGGGGGAGCAAAAATTCACAAACTGGAGGGCCTTATTTCTCATAGATAGTACTTCAGAGACCCTGCAAGTTCAAAAATGGGCCAAATGACGATGTTACTCAGGAGGTCACGATGCTGCAGCTCAGAGGTATTATTTTATCAGAGCTCTTTCAAGTAGACACAGGAAGACTGATTTTTACTGACAAGCCCTGCTCATTCGGGCAGTTGATTTGGTAGTGGTAGATTTACTTGCTTTCATCTCCAACAAAAGCATCTGTGCTGTAGATTAGATGGCCCTGTTTGTCAGCATTGAAAATTCTGAACAATGAAATTCCTGGAGGAAAGAAAGAATACACTAATTAGTATTTAAGTTCTCCCTTGAAAAGCAGGACTGTCTTGAAGTAGCTAGGAGGTCATGAGTTGGGAAGGTTCTAGCAGCCCAGTAGTGAAATAGAAAAATGCTAGAGATTTTTGGGTTTAAAAACAAATCACTTTCCCTTTCTGGGAATTAGTTTCCTATATTTCAAATAAAAATTAGGTAAGGAGTTGTAACTACTAGAGGACAACTGGGGCTTTGGCCCAAAAGGCAGACATTGGACAGGGGCACGTTGAGGCCACCTTTGTCTTTATGTGTTATCTCTAGGTCCGCTGCTGACCTATACCACGGTGCAACCGCATCACCATGGCTATTCTCTCCTAGTAGCTGTGGCTGCTCCCTTTCCCCAGTGTGACTATATCATTACCACAGCACCTCCTCCCCATCTCAGATGAATTTGCCCAATGATAAAATCCCTAGTTGCACCTCAAACTAAGTATTCTCTAAGGGTCTTTCCAGCTTTAAAAATTCATGAGTTTATAGTCTGAATGTAGAAATAATAATAATAGTGTCTTGTACTTCTAGAGCACTATTAAAATGCTTGCACATATATCTTCTTGATCATTAGTACGTCTCTAAGATGTGAACAGAATCCTGTATTATTCCAAGAGTCTAATCAGAGGCTAAATGACTTGTCCAAGTACATCCAGTTGTTGGCAAAATGAGATGACCTTGAGCAAATCATTTTGCATCTCTGGCCTCAGTTTCCCCACTTGTAACACAAAAGAGTTGAACTAATGGCTTCTGATGACCCTTTCCAGGTGCTATTATAAATCTATAATACTGCAGTATAATGCTAGCTGTTATAAATCTATAATATTGCAAACAGGAAGCATCTGTAGTTTCAGAGGAACAGCACTGGTTTGGGTATTACATGATCTGGCTTCAACTTCCCCTTCTGTCATTATGTACCTGAGTAATCCAGAGTAGGTCAGTGACTCATCCTCTCTGAACCTCAGTTTCCTCACTGGAAACATGCTGATCATAATTACAACCTTCCTCGTAGAGTTTCAGCAAGGAAATTGTTTTGTAAATTTTAAAATGTCCTGGGAGGAGCAACCTGCACTCAAGAGGGGTTCCCAGGGATGTGGTGTCTTCTGGCAAATGCCAGATTTCTGTGAGCTCCAGAAATGAATGTGTGAGAAATAGAGAGATCTGAGATGAAGGAGAACTCATTAACAAGGAAGCTAGGGCTCCAAAGCCCACCATGGAATGGTAGGGAAAAGGAAGAAATGGTGGACTGTGGACATACAGGGCTTTGGTGGATAGTAACCAGAGTCTGGGAAGAGGTAGATGGGGGAAAGAATGTCTTGTAGTCTACGACCCTGAACTACAGAATTAAGGGAACAGAAAGCTAGAGTTTGTGAGCCATAAGTTGAGGGAAGAAGTAGCTGATCAGGCCCCCTGCCTATTGGGTTCTTGTGAGGCTAAGAGTGGGGTGGTGGCATCAACTTCCTTGGCTTAATCCTCCCAAGGTGGAGTTAGAGGTGGAGACAACTGGGAGTCTTTATAGGGCATTTGGGGCAGTAAATAAATACCTGATCATTGGGTGGTCCCCAGGACCAGATTGAAATCATATTTGTCATCAACTCCATAACTGGAAAGGGATGAGAAAAGCCTACTCCATGAGCAGACCCACACTGACTATCTTCTTTCTGGTGGTTCTGAGTACAATTCAATTCAGCATGTATTTATTGTACTCCTCCTGTGTGCCTGGTGCTGTTATAGGTTATGGGGATACAAAGACAAAACTACAGTAGTCCCTGCTCTCAAGGAGTTTATGGCTTTCCTGGAGGAAAAGAACATGGACAAAAAATAAATGCAGCAGAAACTGAACTGGCCTCTGGGGACCATGTCAGGGAACACCTATAAAAACTCCAATGACATATCAGAGGTGATGAATTCCCTGAATGCTTCTGCCCATGTGGAGACCCATTGTTGAAAAGATTTAGCATTTTGGTATGACATGGCAAACCCTGAATGGTCCCATGGTCCTTCCTCTAATCCATGATTATGGAATAGGAGTAGATGTTGTATCAGTTTAGTGGAAGGGCAGTATTTGGTTGAGTCTCCCTTCTTTCAGTTATTCAAGTGGTACTAGGTAATTCTGACACTGCCAATGAGGACTGAGGGAGGATTGGACCTCTATGGCAGAGTCATGGTGACCATGCCCACATGGCAGTTAATGCACTGAGATAGGCATGTTCAGGCTCTCAATATGCATTGAGAGGTCTTCTGTCCTTTTGCTTAGGCTTGAATTTTTGCAAGTGGAAAAATCCCTGGAAACTATAACACTAAGAAAATGACCATGAGTCAGAGGATTGAGCAAGTCCTGTTTTACGGGAAGATGTAGTTTTTGAACAGGGCAGAACTAAGATCAAGTACAAAATGCCTGCCTAATCAGCAATACTTCTTTATATGTAAATAGTTTTAGGTATCAACCTCCTGACTGGGTATGACAATAGAAAGTATTATAGCTTGTTTAGCTAAAGTCTTAAATGTCAAACTGTACTTCTGAGAGTCTTTTGCATTTTAGCATTTCTTTTATGTGTAGGAAATAAATATCCATCCCATACTCGATTCATATTATTGCACTAAGTACCTTTATACTCTCTCTTTTTGGGGGAAATCCTAGAAATGATCCTAATTCTAATGGAATTGTTCCCAGAGGGGTAGGATGGGGATTTAGTGAGCCAAAGAGGGTGGAAAAAAGGATTCTAAACCACTCTAATTAGAGGCCAGCTTGAACGTGCCTGGACCCAGAGCAGAGGGTCCCTTTTATAGAGTTGGAATGAGTACAATACCCCTGCTGCTAAGGACATGTCAATGGGGAAGAAAATAAATACATATCTGTATATACCTATCTACATATAATACAAAATAAATATGAGGTGTGCTAAGGAGGGAGGGAGGGTATTAGCAGCTTGGAGCATAAAGAAAGGCTTCATGCTGAAGGTGGTGCTTGAGCAGAGCCTGAAAAGACATTAAATACCATTCATTGTGGGAGAGTGGAGGAGAAATTACATTCCAGGCAAGGGACATGGCCAGTGGAAAGGTATAGAAATTAAAACAGAGTTCCACGTATCAGGAACAGAAAGAAGTTCTGTTTGGAAAATCCACAGAATGAAGAAAGGGGATTAACATACGGAAAAACTGAAAAGGAAGGAATTGAGAAGTTATCCTAGAAGCAATAGGCAACCACTGGAGTTTATTAAGGAGAGGGGTGATATTATCAATACTATGCTTAAGGAAAACCACTTGGGCATTTGTATGGAGGATGGGTTACAGGAGAAAAGAATTAGTGCTAGGAAACCAATAGCTTGTTATTGCCATCCAGGTGAGAGGTGATGAGGGTCTGGCCCAAAGTGGTACCTTGTGGGGAATAGAAGGGAGACAGATACAAGAGATGCTGCAGCAGGAGAAACAGCAGGATTGAACAACTGATTGTATACATGGGATGAGGGAGAGTGAGAAGGAGAGAACGACACTGAGGATGCAAAGCTGGTTGACTTGAACGATGACAGTGTCCTTGACAATGGGGAAATTTGAAAGATGGGGTAGTTTAGGGAGGAAAAAGAATGAGTTCTGTTTGGCCAAGCTGAGTTTGAGATGACGGTGGGATAGCCAATGGAAGTGTTTGATGGGCAGTTTCTTGTTGTGGGACTAGAGTTCAGGAGAGAGATGAAACTGAATATGTAGATCGGGGAGTCATCTGCATAGGATAATCAAATCCATGAGAACTAATAAAGCTATCTAGTAGAAAAATGTAAAGAAGGGGGGAAGGTAAAGGAAAAAACATTTATTAAGCACCTATTGTCTATCAGGCACTGTGCCAGGCATTTTATATGTACTATCTCATTTGATCTCATTTGCAACAAACATTTATTAAGCACTTTTCATGTGTCAGGTACTGTGCTAGGGAATATGTGTGTGTGTGTGTGTGTGTGTGTGTGTATTCTCTAGCACAGTGCCTATGTATGTATGCATATTACATATATACATATATGCATATATTCTCATTTGATCTCATTTGCAACAAACATTTATTAAGCACCTATTATGTGGCAGGCACTGGGCTGAGATAAATATCTCATTTGATCTCTTTTCTCAAAAGGGAAGACCCATGGAAGAATTTTGGGATATGGCTACAGTTAAAAGTCATAATATGGCTAGTCAACGAGAAAAGGAGACTGAAAAATGGATCAGGGAGATAGGGGGAAAACTAGGCATGAATAGTGTCACAAAAATCCAGAAAATTCAGATCTCCTTTCTAGAAAATCCAGAAAAGAGCAAGATTTCAGAGGAGAAAGTGGCCAACAGTTTCAAGTGCTAAGAAGGGGCCAGTAAGGACAAGGACTGAAAAAAGGCAATCATACTAGGCAACATAAATCAAAGATAACTTTGGAGAGAGCACCTTCAGTTAAGTGATGAGTTCAGAAACCAAACTGCAAAGAGTTCAGGAATAAGAGGAAAGGAAATTGAGAAAGAGTTTGGCTAAGAAAGGGTGGAGAGATATAGCATGGTAACTGAAGGATGTGGTACCCTCTGGTTAAACGTTTTGGTTTTGGTTTTTTAAGAATAGGGGAGACTTGGACATAACCATAGACAGCAAAGAAGGAATCAGAAGATAAGAAATTAAAGATTAAAAAGATGGTATGATTGAGGACGAAATTACCTGGAAAAAGTGGGAGGAAATGGGATCAAGGACATATGTGGAGGAACTGGTCTCATCATGGGGAATGGCCTCACTGCCAGAAATTTTACTAAAGGAGGCTATTGCGATAGTCCAAGTGAGAGGGGATGAGGGCCCAAAATAGGGGAGTGGCCATGTGAAAGGAGGCATATTTAAGAGATATCATTGCATTTTTTTTTTTTGGTAAGGCAGTTGGGGTTAAAGTTTCTTGCCCAGGGTCACCCAGGTAGTAAGTATCAAGTTTCTTAAGCCAAATTTGAACTCAGGTCCTCCTGATGCCAGGGTCAGTGCTCTATTCACTGTGTCACCTGGCTGCCCTGAATTTATTTTTATTCTGAATTTAGCAAACACTAAATGAAAGAAGTATTTCTGGGATGGAGCCAAGATGGCAGAGAAACAGCATGGACTTTCTAGAGCACTCCCGCCAAGCCCAGCCAAATACTTGTAAAAAATAACTCTAAACAGATTCTGGAGCTACAGAACCCACAGAATGACAAAGTGAAACAAATCTCCAGCCCAAGACAGCCTAGAAGGTCACCAGGAAGTATCTATCGCACCACACAGGGGACAAGGTGCAGTACAACATGGGTTGCGCCAGCACAGACAGGATCTGAGCAGGCCTTGGGGAGATTGAATCTCTTACACTTGTGGCAGTTTCCAGACTTCAGGACCCCAAAATGCTGAGGAATAATTGGAAGGGCAGTTGAAAAAGACTGTAGGACCACTGTGGGAGAGCAGAGTGGTCCAGCCCCAGCCCCAGGGTGGCAGAGGGGGAAGGAGGGGAGGAACCTGAAGCAACCACAGCAGAAGCAGGGACAGAGACAGTGACTGTTTCTAGAGCTCTAGGTCCACAGATTGTGGGGAAATCAAGCAGGCTGACAGTACACCCCCAACCCCCACTGGAAGCAGAGATCTACCTTGACAAAGAGCTCAAAAGTCAAATAAATGGCTGGGGAAATTAGCAAAAACTGGAAAAAGAATCAGGCTATAGAATCTTACTTTGTTAACAAGGAAGACTAAAGCATGCAAATAGAAGAAAACAAAGTCAAAGCTCTTCTATCCAAAGCTTCCAAGAAAAATACAAATTGGTCTCAGGCCATGGAAGAGCTCAAAAAGGAGTTTGAAAATCAAGTAAGAGAAGTAGAGCAAAAATTGGGAAGAGAAATGAGAGCGATGCAAGAAAATCATGAAAAATGAGTCAACTGCTTGCTAAAGGAGACCCCAAAAATGCTGAAGAAAATAACACTTCAAAAAATGGGGGGGGGGGGAGGCAGAGCCAAGATGGTGGAGTAGAAAGATGCATATACTCTAGCACTTCCCCTGCAGCCTACAAAATACCTGTAAATAATGATTCTCCACAAATTCTAGAGCAGTAGAAGCCACAGAACAACAGAGTGAAAAAGGTTTCCAGCCAAAGGTGACCTGGAAGGCTGACAGGAAAGGTCTATCTCATGGGTTGCTGAGCAGAGCGGAGCCCAGCCCTTGCTGCACAGCACTGGGAGGAATAGGACTTGAACAGACCTGGGGGCAGAATTCCCAGCAGGGAGGGTCCCAGATCCCTCAACCCACAAGCAACAAAGAAAGCTCCAAAGGTCAGTGTGGGAGGGCTTTCCCAGCTGGGAGAGAGAGAAACAGGGTTCCCACAGCATTGACCTCAGGTGGCAGCAGCAGCAGCAGTGGGTAGTAACCTGTGTCCATTGTCCAGGCAGCTTAAAGCCTCTGGGGGAATTGAGCAGCTGATCTTAACGTCAGCCCTCAGTGGTGGCCCTGCCCCCACCCAAAGCACCTGGAGAAGTCAAGCAGCTGATCTGAATCTCAGCCTTGAGCACAGTACTGAGGAGAGGAGGAACACTAGGATCCTCCTTTTGACAAAAGATTCAGAAGTCAAGTAACTGGCTGGGAAAATACCCAAAAAAGGAAAAAAAATAAGACTATAGAAGGTTACTTTCTTGGTGAACAGGTATCTCCTTCCATCCTTTCAGATGAGGAAGAACAAGGCATACTGTCAGAGGAAGTCAAGGCTTCTGCCTCCAGTACCTCCAAAATGAATATTAAATGGGTTCAAGCCATAGAGGAGCTTGAAAAGCGAGTCACCATCTTGCTAAAGGAGAACCAAAAAAATGCTGAGGAAAATAACACCTTTAAGAATAGGCTAACACAGGGAGCCAAGATGGCGGAGTAGAAAGACGCACATACACATAGCTCTGAACCCACAACCCATAGAATGGCTACAGGGAAGTAACTCACGGCGAATTCCGCACCCAGAGGCCACGGAACATAGGAGCGAGGGAGATTTCTGTTCCAGAGAGACCTGCAAACCTCTCGCGGGGGGTCCTTCGTGCCGCGGACTGGGCGCCAGGACTGGGAGCTGAGTGCAGCCCTGCCGCGGCCGCGGCACCGAGAGGAAAAGATCCGAGCAGTCTTCACAGACAGGATCTCCAGCGGCCACGCGGGTCCCTCCACCCACAGAGGGATCTGCAAACCTCTCGCAAAAGGTCCGTCGCGCTGCAGACACAAAGCCCAGCCCAGACCCGCTGCGGCCACGGCTGCACCGAGAGAAACAGATCCGAGCAGGCTTCAGGGACGGGATCTCCAGCGGCCGCACAAGTCCCTCCACCCACAGGTGACAGGGGTGGGTGAGAGAGTCTCTTTGGCGGGTCGAGAGGGGAGTGGGGTGCCCCCATAATTCAGGCCCCCCCCGGGAGGTAGAAGCTGAGAGGCGGCTGCAGACAGGGGCTCCCCAAGCAGACGGGAGCTTGAATCCATTGCGGAAGGTCTGCGCATAAACCCCCTGAGGGAACTGAGCCTGAGAGGTGGCCCTGCCCCGATCTCAGCACCAGATCATAATCTCATACTGAATAGCAGCCCTGCCCCCGCCAAAAGCCCTGAGGCTGGAAGCAGCATTTGAATCTCAGACCACAAACACGGGCTGGGAGGATCAGGAGGTGAGGTGGGTGTGAGGAAAATATTCAGAGGTCAAGTCACTGGCTGGGAAAATGCCCAGAAAAGGGAAAAGAAATAAGACTATAGAAGGTTACTTTCTTGGCGAACAGGCATTTCCTCCCTTCCTTTCTGATGAGGAAGAACAATGCTTACCATCAGGCAAAGACACAGAAATCAAGGCTTCTGTGTCCCAGCCCACCCAATGGGCTCAGGCCATGGAAGAGCTCAAAAAGAATTTTGAAAATCAAGTTAGAGAGGTGGAGGAAAAGCTGGGAAGAGAAATGAGAGACATGAAGTCAAAGCATGAACAGCAGATCAGCTCCCTGCTAAGGGAGACCCAAAAAAATGTTGAAGAAATTAACACCTTGAAAACTAGCCTAACTCAATTGGCAAAAGAGGTTCAAAAAGCCAATGAGGAGAAGAATGCTTTCAAAAGCAGAATTAGCCAAATGGAAAAGGAGATTCAAAAGCTCACTGAAGAAAATAGTTCTTTCAAAATTAGAATGGCACAGATGGAGGCTAATGACTTTATGCAAAACCAAGAAATCACAGAACAAAGAGAGAAGAATGGAAAAATGGAAGATAATGTGAAATATCTCATTGGAAAAACAACAGACCTGGAAAATAGATCCAGGAGAGACAATTTAAAAATTATGGGACTACCTGAAAGCCATGATCAAAAGAAGAGCCTAGACATCATCTTTCATGAAATTATCAAGGAAAACTGCCCTGAGATTCTAGAACCAGAGGGCAAAATAAATATTCAAGGAATCCACAGAACACCGCCTGAAAGAGATCCAAAAAGAGAAACTCCTAGGAACATTGTGGCCAAATTCCAGAGTTCCCAGGTCAAGGAGAAAATACTGCAGGCAGCTAGAAAGAAACAATTCAAGTATTGTGGAAATACAATCAGGATAACACAAGATCTAGCAGCCTCTACATTAAGGGATCGAAGGGCATGGAACAGTATATTCCAGAAGTCAAAGGAACTAGGACTAAAACCAAGAATCACCTACCCAGCAAAACTGACTATAATACTTCAGGGGAAAAAATGGTCTTTCAATGAAATAGAGGATTTTCAAGTATTCTTGATGAAAAGACCAGAGCTGAAAAGAAAATTTGACTTTCAAACACAAGAATGAAGAGAACCATGAAAAGGTGAACAGCAAAGTGAGGTCATAAGGGACTTACTAAAGCTGAACTGTTTACATTCCTACATGGAAAGACAATATTTGTAACTCTTGAAACATTTCAGTATCTGGGTACTGGGTGGGATTACACATGCACACACGCTCACATACACAGAGACAGAGTGCACAGAGTGAATTGAATAGGATGGGATCATATCTTTAAAACAAAATGAAATCAAGCAGTGAGAGAGAAATATATTGGGAAGAGAAAGGGAGAAATTGAATGGGGCAAATTATCTCTCATAAAAGAGGCAATCAAAAGACTCATTAGTGGAGGGATAAAGAGGGGAGGTGAGAGAAAAACATGAAGTCTACTCTCATCACATTCCACTAAAGAAAAGAATAAAGTGCACACTCATTTTGGTAGGAAAACCTATCTCACAATACAGGAAAGTGGGGGATAAGGGGAGAAGCAGGGTGGGGGGGATGATAGAAGGGAGGGCATGAGGAGGAGAGTGCAATTCGAGGTCGACACTCATGGGGAGGGATAGGATCAAAAGAGAATAGAAGTAATGGGGGACAGGATAGGTTGGAGGGAAATATAGTTAGTCCTATACAGCACAACTATTATGGAAGTCATTTGCAAAACTACACAGATTTGGCCTATATTGAATTGCTTGCCTTCCAAAGGGAAGGGGTGGAGAGGGAGGGAGGTAAAGAAGGTGGAACTCAAAGTGTTAGGATCAACTGTCGAGTAATGTTCTTGCCACTAGGAAATAAGAAAAACAGGTAAAGGGGTATAGAAAGCTATCTGCCCCTACAGGACAAAAGAGAAGATGGAGACAAGGGCAGAGAGGGATGATAGAAGAGAGAGCAGATTGGTCATAGGGGCAATTAGAATGCTTGGTGTTTGGGGGGGGAGGGGATAAAAGGGGAGAAAATTTGTAACCCAAAATTTTGTGAAAATGAATGTTAAAAGTTAAATAAATAAATTTAATAAAAAAAAAAAAAAAAAGAATAGGCTAACACAACTGGAAAAAGAGGTACAAAAAGCCAATGAGGAGAAAGAGGCTTTAAAAAGGAAAATTAGCCAAATGGAAAAGAAGGTTCAAAAGCTCACTGAACAAAATAGTTCTTTAAAAGAAAGAGTGGAGTTCAGAGAAGCTAATGACTATGAGATAAACCAAGAAATCACAAAAAAAAAACCCAAAAGATTGAAAAAATAGAAGATAATGTGAAATATCTCATTGGAAAAACAACTGATCTGGAAAATAGATCCAGGAGAGATAATTTAAAAATTATTGGACTACTTGAAAGTCATGATCAAAAGAAGAATCTAGACATCATCTTTCAAGAAATTATCAAGGAAAACTGCTCTGATATTCTAAAACCAGAGGATAAAATAAATATTGAAAGAATTTACTGATCACCTTCTGAGAGAGATCCCAAAAGAAAAACTCCTAGGAATATTGTAGCCACATTCCAGAGCTCCTAGGTCAAGGAGAAAAATATTACAAGCAGCCAGAAAGAAACAATTTGAGTATTGTGAAAATACAATCAAAAGAACATAAGATCTAGCAGCTTCTCCATTAAAGGCTTGGAATAGGATATTCCAAAAGTCCAAGGAACTAGGATTAAAACCAAGAATCACTTACCCAATAAAACTGAGTATAATACTTCAGGAGAAAAAAATAGAATTTCAATGAAATAGAGGACTTCAAGCATTCTTGATGAAAAGATCAGAGCTGAATTTTCATTTTCAAACACAAGAATCAAGAGAAGGATGAAAAGGTAAACAAGAAAGAGAAATCAGAAGACTTACTAAAGTTGAACTGTTTACATTCCTACATGGAAAGACAATATTTGTAACTCTTGACACTTTTCTCAGCATTTGAATAATTGGAGGGATTTTGTACATATAGACAGAGGGAACAGGGTGAGTTGAATAGGAAGGGATGATATCTAAAAAATAAAATTAAGGGGTGAGAGAGGAATATATTGAGAAGAGAAAGGGAAAAATAGAATGGGGCTAATTATTTCTCACATGAGAGAGGCAAGAAAAAGCTTTTTCAGTGGAAGGGAAGAGAGGGGAGGTGAGAGGGAAAAAGTCAACCTTGCCCTTGTGACATTTGGCTCAAGGAGGAAATAACATGTATACTCAATTTGTTATGAAACTGTATCTTACATTACAGAAAAGTAGGGGAGAAGGTGGTAAGCGGGGGTTGGGAGGGAAGATAAAAGGCAGGGCAAATGGGAGAAGGAAGTAAATAGAATTACTTTTGAGGAAGGATAGGGTCAAAAGAGAGAACAGAATAAATGGGCAGGATAGGATGGAGGATACAGTTAGTCTTTCACAATATGACTTTTATGGAAGCCTTTTGCATAATTACAAACGTGTAACCTATATTGAATTGCTTGCCTTCTCAGTGGGGATAGGTGGGCAGGGAGGAAGGAAGAGAAGTTGAAACTCAAAGTTTTAAAAATGAATGTTAAAAATTGTTTTTGCATTCAACTAGGAAATAAGAGATACAGGTAATGGGGTATAGAAATCTATCTTGCCTAACAAGAAAATAGGGATCAGGGAAGGGAGGGGTGTAATAGAAGGGAAGACAGATTAGGAGAAGGCATAATCAGAATGCATAGTGTCTTGGGGTCAGGGGAGGGGAGAGATGGGGAGAAAATTTGGAACTCAAAATCTTGTGGAAATAAATGTTGAAAACTAAAAATTAATTTTTTAAAAAGAAAGAAGTATTTCCATAAACAGAGTAGAGCAGGTTAAAAATTTATACAAAACTGTAAATATTGCCTTGATTTTTAAGTCTATAATAAGTTAAATCTGTAGCTTTCAAAGCTTTTCTGCTTGTCTGTGCTTCTTTCTGGCCTTCCAGAAAGGGGACAGATTCAATGGATGCTGTGGAGTTGGAATCAATAAGACATGGCAACGAGTTTGGGTACTGGGGGAGGAAGAATGGGCAATGCATGAAGTGAAAAGTTGGATATAACTCCAAGATTGTGAACCTGGTTGACTGTAAAGATAGTAGGGCACTAGGAACAAATAGGGAAGTTGGGAAATGAGTAGGTTTAGGAAGGAAAATAATTCTATTTTGGACATAATGAATTTGAAGGGTCTCGGGGATATCTGGGTGGAGAAATTCAACAGGCAGTTAATGATAGAGGACTAGAGCTCAGGACAGAGATTAGTGCTGGATATGTAGCTTTGAGATCTGCCTAAAGATGACAATTATATGCATCAGAGTGTATGAAATCTGAGAAAGTTTAGAGAAAGATGAGAAAGGGGCCCAGGATAACTGCACACATCAGAGGTGGAACATAGATGATGATCTAGCAAATGAGCTATAAAAGGGACAGTCCATTTGGGCATGGGGGAGAGGATGGAGGGAACCAAGGAGGCAGAAGTTGCAGAGAGGTCAAGAAGGATGATGTCCCAGAAAAAGGCAAAGGGGTTAGCAATTAAGATGCTGTTGTTAATCTTGGAAAAATGCAGTTTCTTATGAGGCTCTTTAAGTGGGTCTTGCTCCCTTAGGCTCAAGCCCTCCGCTTCTGTGACACCTACAGATGGTTCAGTGATAACTCTTAGGACCAAGTCCCAGGGGGCTGCCCTACACAGGCTGCTGAGCCCTCTCACCCCCTGGACTTAGGATCCCTGGTAGAGAACTTCCAGTTTCACTTTAACTGACTCCATTGTCCCTCTCCAGTAACTCAGCTTTATTTAGTTTCCTTTCTCCTATATCCTTTCTTATATCCAAGGGAGAAAACATTCACTCCTTAAACCCTGGTAGAACCGTGATCCCTTCTTCTTTTAAAGCATTGTCTCTCCTTTGCCAAAAAACTGAAGTTCTTTCTTCTTTTTAATTTAGTATGCCCTGACTTCCTCCACATTTCTCAGCTGTGATACTAACTACTCTTAACATTAGCTGAACAGAGCAAGATTATTTAATTATCCTAAATTTTTTTGCTTGATAGACAGTCACCCTGCTGGGCTGAATGTTCTGAACTGAGTCATCTTAGGCCAGAGAGAACTCATTGAGATAGCGTAGGCTTCCTTTTTTTACTTAAATCTTCTTAATTATTAGTCAGTCATTAAACGTTTATTAAGGTCCTACTGTGTGCCAGGCACTGTGCCAAACTCTGGGAATTAAATAAAAAGGTGAAAGCTCCCCTTCAGGGGCTCAAGATTCAATGGGGAAAGACAATGCATAAAAAGAAGCTGAAAAGGGGAGAGGGGAAAGGGATGGTACCCTGTGCTGGACATAATGAAGTTCTACAACTGGGTGGGCTATGAGTAACTGGCTGCCTGGGACATCTTCCTTAAATAGAGAATTTGGATGACCTCTCCCATGTCCACCCTCTACCCTCTCCGATCTGAGGAAGGAAAGGATGTCAGGGGCAGGGGATGCTGAGGAGGGCTGAGTTTCACAGTTGATGGAACGTTGCAGGAAGATGAGTTTTTGGAAACATTGATGAAGTCAAATAAATTCCTCCATCCTCCTCTGCTCCTTATATTTGTTTAGGGAAGGCTATCATACTCTAATTCTCTTAAATGTCCTTATCTAGAAGTCCTGTTATCTGAAACAAGGTCATGTTACTGGCTGCATCGTGTTTACATTAAAGGCCCCTCTGGTTTACCTGAATCCCTATTTATCCAATTTACCATCACAGAATCATAGAACCTCAGACTTGGGAGCTTTAATTCAGGCTTCCCTATTCTTTTCAGATAATCAAGACCTTGGGGAAGATACTCTATACACTCCTTCAGTTTCTTATTGTTTAGCTTCTGTTATAGAACAACTCCAATTTCAGCCTAATTTTCTATGCTGAAAACACATGCTGTGTTATTTGAGTCCAGTGTTTCCCCTCCCTACTTTCAAACTCACTTAACAAACCTGGTATGGGAATATGACCCTACCTGATGATTTGCATGGGAGGGAGAAAGAATATGTTTATACAATTTTAAATTTATTATTCTATATTGTTAATTTATTACATATTTGTAATTGTTATTTAAAAAACTAGTCTACAGCATCTATATCGCTAACATTACCAACAACACTATTTCCCACATACCCCCAACTCAGGAGAAGGACAAAGCATGTTATGTGCTTTATGGATTAAAGAAGTGTTTGGATCCAGAATATCAAGGGAATTAATGAAAAGAAATGTAATGGAAAGTGGCCTCATCATATCAGATCTTAAATTGTATTATAAATCAGAAGTCATCAGAACTACACACTACTGGCTAAGAAACAGAGAATAGGTTAGGTACACAAGACACAGTGTCAATGACTACAGTAATCTACTGTTTGATAAACCTAAAGACCCCAACTTCTGGGATAAGAACTCACTGTTTGACAAAAACTGGTTGGAACCCTGGAAAATAGTATGACAGAAACTAGGCATAGACCAATATCTTACACCGCATACCAAAATAAAGTTAAAATGGGTACACAATTTAGATTTAAAGGCTGATACTATAAGCAAACTTAAGAGAGTAAGGAATAATTTACCTGTCAGATTTATGGAGAATGGAAGAATTTATGACCAAACAAGAGATAGAGAAATATGAAATGCAAAATGGATAATTTTGATTACATTAAATTGAAAAGTTTTTGCATAAACAAAACCAATGCAACCAAGATTAGGAGGCAAACAGAAAACTGGGAGAAAAAATTTTACAACCAACGTCTCTGATAAAGGCCTCATTTCTAAAATATATAGAGAATTGAGTCAAATTTATAAGAATACAAGTCATTCCCTAGTTGATAAATGGTCAAAGGACATGAACATGCTGTTTTCAGATCAAGAAATTAAAGGTATCTATGGTCACATGAAAAAATGCTCTAAATCACTATTAATTAGATAAATGCAAATCAAAACAACTCTGAAGCACCACATTGCACCTATCAGATTGGCCAACATGACAAAACAGGAAAATGATAAATGCTGGAGAAGATGTGGGAAAATTGGAACACTAATGCGTTGTTGGTTGAGTTGTGAGCTGATCTAACCGTTCTGGAGAGCAATTTGGAACTATGCCCAAAGGGCTACAAAAATGTGCATCCCTTTGAACTAGCAATATCACTTCTAGGTCTGTATCCCAAAGAGATCATTAAAATGGGAAAAGGACACACCTACAAAAATAATTATAGCAGCTCTTTTTGCGGTGGCAAAGAATTGGAAATTGAAGGGATGTCCATCAGTTGGGGAATGGCTGAGCAAGTTGTGGTATATGAATGTGATGGAATACTATTGTGCTATAAGCAACGATAAGCAGGTGGACTCCAGAAAAATCTAGAAAGACTTGAATGAACTGATACTGAGTGAAGTGAACGGAACCAGGATAACATTGCACACAGTAACAGCCACAATGTGCAATGACTAACTTGGATAGACTTAGCTCTTCTCAGCAATGCAAGGTTCTAAGACAACTCCAAAAGACTCATGATGGAAAATCCTGTTCACATCCAGAGAAAGAGACTCCATAGAGTCTGATATAGATTGAAACATATTATTTGCTCTCTCTTTTTTTTGTTTGTTTCTTTTTTTCTCGTGGTTTCTCTCATTGGTTCTAATTCTTCTTTGCAATGTGACTAATGTGAAAATAGGTTTAATGTGAATACATATATAGAGTCTATATCAAATTACACACCGTCTTGGGGTAGGGAGAGGGGAGAGATGCAGAGAAAATTTGGAACTCAAAACCTTATGGAAGTGAATGTTGAAAACTAAAAATAAATAAATAAATTTAATTTTTTAAAAAAAGCAGTATTTGCAGCCCATACCCGAGAACAGAGACAAGTATCAATCTACTGACACTAAGGTGAGTCTATCGGCCAGTGAGGAAGGAATGGGGGATGTAACATCCAGGGCTGTGAGAGCAAGGGCTCTCAGTTGATCTGCAGGAAGACTTTGGAGTAGAAGTAGCCTGGAGGACAGCTGGGTACAGTAAGAGTCCCTAAGGACCTAACCTTGTGCATGGTCTCATGCATAAGTTCAATATGGGAAGTAAAAAATAAAAGTCCATTTTAACACTAAGAGCAGAGTTAGCAGCTACCAGACAGACAGGAATGAAATTGCTTCAGGCAAAATGACCAGGAATAGAAAAGATGCTTTGAAGGCAAAAGAGAGAGAATATCCAGGGACATTCTTGATGCAGGAACAGGGGAGGAGAAAAAGGCAGAAGAGAGGAGTGAAGGTCAAAGCTTAGAAGTCCAACTTAGAAATTCAGTGTGGTCCAAGGAGCATTGGATTTAGAATCAGAAGACCTAGGTTTTAATTCTGAGTCTTCTATTTACTACTTTTGTGACCTTAAGCAAATTGTTTCACCTCTTGGACCCTCCATCAACTCATCTGTAAAGAGAGGGGATTCAACTGGATGACCCAACTTAGATTAGGTTGTGATCATATAAGGAAAAGTCTTGTTTAGGGAACAGGAACAATCCAAAGGAATTGAATCCCCAGGGACATGGCCAACAAGTCTGAGACATGAGGCAAAGAAATCAATGGAATAGTACATGTCTGGGGGAAGCAGATATAGAGAGGAGAAAAGAAAAGTACCTGGCAATGACCCTAAGATTCCATAACCAGAGATGCGGGAAATATACCTTCCAGAAGGATGAGATATCAAACATGGAAGGAGAACTGGGAGAAGATGAGAAGGTAGAAGCCTGAGTCATATAACCTTTCTGACTTATAAAGGTTGCCCTTTACCCGGAATTCTTATCCCTCTCCAGGCTACATTGCTAACTCATCTCCATAGATATAAATATCCACACACCCCCTAGAGCCATGTACCTTCCCTTTCCCACTTCCCTTCCTCTCTCTCCTCCTTTCAGCTTCTTCCTTGATATGTTCCCAGAATGTAAGTTCCTTTAGCACAGAGACTATACTTCTGCTTTTATTTATATTCTCAGAGTTCAGCACTTAGCAGAGTGCCTCTGACATAGTATGGCTTAATCAACGTTCACTGACTTGACTGATCAAGTCTAACACAATGCCCTTGTGCACAGTAGGCACATTTCATTTCTTTTGTATTTGTCATTGCATTCCCAATTATTTTGAATATTTCCTCTATAGTCCGGTAGTAAACCCTTTTCAATACCTATTACTGTAGTTTTACAATGAAGACAAGGAGCAAGAGGAAAGGACCTGTTACGCTGAAAGGAAGTGTGGTATAAAGGACAGGGTTTGAAGTCTGCCCCAGTAACTTTCTAGCTGTGTGATCATGGGTCAGTTTCTTCAGTTTTATCCGTTTGCTCAACTGTAAAATAAGGATAATATTGCTCATATCCAATGCCTGCTTTACAAAGGCATTTACAAAGTCTCAAATAGACCTGAGACCTCATTACTGTGGGCATCCCTTTAAAAAATGCACATTGCAGCCCATCCACACCTGCTCAAACTGTTCAGCTCTTGTCCAGATCCTCTCATAAATTTTCCACAAAGTGTCTGCCCAGTGTGGGGAGAAGGGGATGGGGCGAGGGATTTTCTATCCTTCTTATTGATGCCATGACACAATGTGATAGAGTGGGAAGTGTAATGGATCTGGATTCAAACCCCACCTCTGGTACTTACATAATACAGACTATCCAGACTACTCACACCTGAAAAGCCAGGTATGTTAGCTTTCTCTCCTTCTCCCAGAGATATTCAGTAACCTTAAGGGCACTGGGGCATCTAGGTTCTCTGTCACTGATTCTAGCCCTTTGATTGTAGGGGTCAGATTCCTGCACCCCAGTTCTATTAGCCACTAACAGTCAGATGAGCCTTTATAAAGAAATACTTACTTCAAAAAAAGTATATAAACTTACTCTCCCCAATATAAGAGGCATAATCTTCTTCCCCTCCTTACCAAGTCCATCACTGGGTAGGGGAAGATGAAGTTCATAGCTTGGTCCCACTTTCAAGACCTTGGGGTCAGGTCCTAGGCCCCTTGACTTCTCGGGGTTTCCATGCTGAGTTGGTCACCATGACTTGAAACTTCAGGTTCTGTTGGGACCACCTTTGGTACCTGGAACTGAGAAGGGCAAACAACACAGAAAAGAAACAAACACCACCCCACCCCAACCCACCTGGGCAAAGAGAGAATAAGAAAAAAAGTCCTTTTCTATTATTGGTTCAGTCCATGTCATCTTTACTATGTATAAACTGGGATCATCAACCTCAGATGAAAGATGCCAAAAAGAGAGCAGCAGAAAGACAGGGTCGAGAGAGAGAGAGAGAGAGAGAAAGAGAGAGAGAGAGAG
>NC_092875.1:399338831-399578831 GCF_028372415.1 Notamacropus eugenii
ACATGCTAGCTACATGTAGAAGGCATCCTGCCCTACCCCACTTCTCTAAACTGAGGAGATGAAATCATCAAAACCCAATCCAATAGCTATTCTAGATGGAACGGTATCACAGCTACATGAAGATCATGAAAACCAGGGATGCAGCTGGTTTTGTTTATGTGGTAATGATGAGGTGAAAGCCCTGGATGCCTTCCTTAAATGGGGGAGAATCAGAGAGAAGTTCTCCAATGTCTACCCCCTACCTACTGCAACCAGAGGGAAGGAGAGCCCCCAGGGCCAAGGGTGAGTTTCAGAGTTGATGTCAGTCTATAGGATTATGAGATTTTGGAGATTACGAAGACCCAGGGAGCAGCCAAATGGGAAATGATGAGACTGATATTTAGTGAATGAGTTTATTCCTCTATCAGGAAGAAAAATCAAGTTGTTCATGGAGCATCTATATGATAGATTTTTGATACTAGAAAGACCAGGAGTGTCAAATTAGCACAAAAATGTATTTGGTTTTTCAGGGTATTTTTAAATTCCAGTGCTCTACAGACCCTTCCTCCAATGTATTATTGTGATTTGGAGATGACCCTCTTTTGCAAAGGCTAAGTCAATGGGAGTGGGAGCTCTGGTGGATTCTTCTACACTGGAGAAGCTTTGAATATATTCCAGGTAACAGATCAAGGCTACTTCCCAAGGTAGCCCTGACATTTGGTGACTGAAGTCTTTGGCCTGTGACAATCTGTGAAAAAAAAGAAAATTGCAAAATGGCCTTCAGTCCTATGTAAACAACTATCCACCTCTAGAGTGAAGGTGATAAAGTCCCATGCAAAAAAAAAAAAATGAGGCAAAAGCTACCAAAAAAAGCCACACAGCTTTTAAAACATATATAAACTTTAACTTGGCTATTCATACTCTAAATGTATCTAGCAACCAAGGAATGGACATACTCCTGGGGAGCTGAGTCACATCAATCTTGACATTCCCCACATAAACAAAACCAGATGATTTAAGGACATCACAGCTAAATGGAAACATGGCTCACAGACACTTCAAGAGGCAAAGACAAGGGTTAGTGGGAGTGGGTTTTAGCACACACCCAAAGCAGACAGAAATATCATTTTACAGGACATCTGGTCATCTTGTATTGCAATGCTTATGCTAAGTATTTGCGAAAAGGTCGCTGTGAAAATAATTGCAGCTTATTGCCAACATATATTGTAGAAAATGAAGTGGGAGAAAAATTCTATGAAAAACTTCAGAAGAACAGTAAAATTAAATCAAAGTAATACTTTGTTACTCAGTGACTTCAATGCAAAAGAGAAAATAGGTGAGTTTGGTGAAAGAAGGAATGTGACATGTCAAAGAGTTAAAGACTTCACAGAAGGAGAATATTCTCCTCAAGAAAAGAAACAGTAGAAACTAGACATGGTAAGCATTAAGTTTGCAACAAAAGATGAAATTGATTATATTTTAGAAAGAGACAGAAAAAGACTTATTATTAATGTAGGAATCGTACTTATGTAAGTTCCTTGTGTACATTTAAGCCTCTGGCTTGTAAGAACAAAAATCAGAATTAATATAGAGTAGGAGACAGAATAAAAATTTTAAAATGGTATGAAATTACAACTCATTTCTGACCTACTGGTAGTAAAAATGGATAATGGACAGTAGAAATGGCATTGATACCAATTATGATAATTTTGTGTACTAGTTAGCTAATGTAAATAAACTGTCATTACAAAGATCCCAAAAAGGGCTTTGGTCAGCACATATTTTACTTACTTGCCAAGTGGAAAGAAATGTAAGGCAAAGGCAATACTTGTTTAGAATAAACTAGTTTTTAAAACCTTACGGAGAAGGATAGTGGAAGATTATATTATGGCATACTTGTGTCATAAAACAGAGATGCAATGGATAATAAAACCATTTTAAAGAAAGTTTGGCATAAGGCTCAACTATGGAAAGTCATCCTGAGGAAATTAATAGATGAAAAATGGAAGAAAAACAGAAGAAAAATGGAAAATTTCTGCAAAGAATTTTATAAAAAATATTTTTTACACATTTTACATTGGTTTAAAGCTACCACAGTTGAACTGTATATAGCATCACAGTCCTGAATACGCTTATAAAGGAAGCAGGAATTGCTCAAGAGAAAAAAGACAAGAAAAGCAGCCAGTCTGGACAAAGTATAAACAGAGGAGATCCATAGTCAAGGCGGCCCAATTTTAAAGGGATTGAGGAATTCATTCACAAAATATCTCCAAAAGGAAGGGTAGATATCTAAGGAAAAGGGGAAAAACTTCATATCTTATTAATATCTCTACAACCCAAGAGAAGACGAATAACTAATGACCTATATGTCTACTTTTCCGTCTACACAAAATTTTTATGAAAATCATCTATATATGGATCAAGGGCTTGCTCAATGAGGATATTAGTAATGAACAGGCAGACTTTCACAAGCATTATTCCACAGGAGATCACATCTTTACCATCGTTCATGTGATTGAAAGCTGGAGAGAATACAAAATCTCACTGAACTTACTGTTTGCTGATTGTTGAAAAAGCATTTGCTTTAGTAGCAAAACACTGCCTTATAGATTCTCTTCTAAAGAGGTATCATTTATCCATATATCAAAATCGTTCAAGATGCTTTGAAAGCTAGAACAACAGAGAACCTTGTTCAACAACACAGAGTTTGATCACAACTATTGACTGAAGCGTAAAACAGGAAGACGTATGCTTGCCAAATGTGTTTACCACTTTGATGACGGTTAGTGCAGTGCAGATTCCAGGTTGAAGAAGTATTCCCTGTCTATTATAAAGTCCACTCAAGCCTTCTATTTGTGCGTGATATTGTATTGGTTACATCAAACCCCAAAACAATGCAAAACCTACTGGAAGAGATCCATAACCACTGAAAATAGTTTGGACAGACCATGCATACAAGGAAGATAAAATGAATAAAGAGTGCATAATACCCAGATGAAGATACGCAGTTAGGTAGACAACCTATAGAACTTTTCCATACAGACCAAACAAATAGATGAATTGGTCCCAGAATTAAACAGAAAGAGGAGAGAAGACTAGATTGCCTTCAGGAAATTACAAAGTTTCTTTAATGATCTTCAGCTTCTCCCAGAAATAGAGGTCCATTTAAAAAATATTATTACCAATATTACTTGGTAATGTCGATTAATATTAATACCGATATTATGCTGATACTGTATTGCTGAGATATAAAACACAATGGTACAAATAATTAAAAATGAATTATCATACAGAGGACAAAGGATAGGTGTGTGGTAGATGTGAACAGGTTGTAATATATGACCAATAAGGAAATTCAAAGAATGAGAGGCAAAGTTCTTATGAAGGAAATGGGATGAAGGTAAAAGATGGTATCCTGACAGCCCAAGAATTCCACTAATATTCTTGCAATATCAGGAGGAAAAAGTGAAGAAAGCTTCCAGGATATTGGGGAACTTTCTGTGATGAATTTATAGACATGTCCATGAATGACATCAGACGAGCAGCCACAGATGGGTTGAGAGTAACACTGTTAGAAGGAACATCCAAACTGATGTTGGGGGGGGGGGGGGGGAATACTTCCTGAATCTGTAAAACTTAGCTCCTAAATTGGCTCTTCTAATGAAATGGATAGTAGCATGATGAGCTCCTATGAACAGGCAGAAGAAAATTGCAATATGTAAAATGTAAATTTATAAAACTTATAAATTGGGGATCATAATAGCATCTACTTTCTGGAGTTATTGTGAGGATCAAATGATATGTTGATGATAAAGAATTTAGTATAATACTTGACACATAGTAGGTGCTTAATGAAAACTTATTCCCTTCCTTTCCTCCTAATATGATTATTTTGTATGATTATTTTTCTGTGTATACTTGTACTTTTTCTTCTTTCCAAAGGCTTCTCATTTCATATACCAATAAGGTATTGGAAGACAGCAGTCATTCAGTCTCCCTTTGACTATCTTCTTCTCCAGGATAAATTCCCAACTCTTCAACCATTTCTTATAGGACATGATTTCCAGACATCCTCACCAACCTGTCACCCTCTTCTGAACATATTCATTCAAGATCTGTTTTTAAATGTAGGACTCAGAGCAGAACACAATACTTCCAAGATGAGCAGCATTATCACATCCCTTGGTCTGAGTGCCATACTTCTACTGATGCATCCTTTCTTAACAGACCCATTATGCTGCTGGGTGTTTTTGAACTTGTGTTCAGTTAAAACCCCTAGATCTCAACTCTAAATTTACAAATTAGGAACCTGATGAAAAGATAAATGAATTGAAGACAACTCACACAGCTGCTCAGTTAGTCAGTAGAGACTAGACCCCAAGTTTTTAGTTGAGTATTCTTTCCCCGAGTTATTCAATTCGAGTACAATATTTGGCAAATCTCACCTGTCTGGGAAATTATTCTGCAGATCTAACTCTAAATCCTTCTGGCTGTAGTTTAAACCCATTGCCTCTTGTCTTGTCCTTTTGTGGAGAAGCGAAAAGTCTCATAACCACCGCAAGACTCCAATCCCCCTGCCTCAGAGGTTTAGCAGCTTAATCCATAAATCTGGATTTAACCCAAAACCCAGAGGCCAGATTAATCTGTGGATTTCCCTGGAGTGTTTACTTGGGCTCTGGCTTCCATTCCTGCCACATGAGGCACTGTTCTCTTTCATTTCAAGAGGCTGTCTCTTTGAAGGATTTTCTTGCTACTAACCTTTTCTTCCTTAGCCAAGTCACAGGATCTCAGAATTGGAAAGGATCACAAAGGTCTTCTGGTCTAATCTGTGCCTAAGCAAGCATTTCCTTACAACCTCTGGGACACATAATCATCCAAACTCTACTTGGAGAGACTGTTTATTTCACTTGAAACGACAGAAAATCCACTACCATAATCCATCCTACCTACTGCTGCCTCTCCATTACATTCTATATCTCACTTTCATATCTGAGCCCACACTGTCCATCTTACCTTCAATGCTCCCTTTTCTCACCTCCACCTCTTGGAATCCCTACCTCCCTTTAAGATGCTGCTCAAATGCCATTGAGAAGGCATTCCCCCAGTTCCTAGCAATTTCCCTCCTCTCATACGTAAATTTACTTCTTATATATTTTGTGCAAATTTATGTGTTCTTTTCTCCAGCAGAATTAAGCTAGTTGAGGGATGGAACTATTTCTTATATGTAGAATTGGAAGACGTATTAATAGTCAATAGTCCATTCCCTTCATTTTTCAGAGGAGAAAACTTCTTGGTACCAATAAACAATGAACAACATTTCCTGGACCTCTTGTGACCTCTATTTGTGCCTCCACTCTTTTAGGCTGAGAAGTTGTGACTCACGCCTTCCCTCTGGGGTAAAATGCTTCCAAAAATCCAGAGTTTCAGAATAAGAGAGATATAGATATAGATACATATATGTGTATATATGGAATGTGTGTATAATATATATTATTATATATAATAATATAAATATTATATTTAATAACAAATAAGGTTATTAAAACATAATAATTAATAATAAATAGAATACGGTAAAAATAAGTATAAATAATAAATATATGTGTATATATATGCCACACGAAGTAAATAAAATCAAACAATAGCAAACAATCCTTCCTCTTCACTTCTAACATCACCAGTAGAGAAAAAAAAATATGACATCACACACTGCCTTTACTGGGTAAATGCTCTGTCCATCATCTTTCTGAGGAGCACCTTGATGTTAACAGCTGTATAGTACTGAGAGCAGATATACTCCCTGCCCTCAAAGAGCTTAGTCTAGTGGAATTTGGAGATTATGTTCTAATCTATAATTTCTTTTCTCTTCCCACATCATTTCTTGTCTTCTCTATCCACTTTTTCCTGTTCTCTCACCACACACCACACAGGTTTAATTTTAAGATCCTGTCAAAACAATGTGTATCTCACAGACCTCATTACACCAGACCTAATGTCATTTGCTCAGAGACTTCATATGAAGTATCAGAGACATGGATAGAGCTCAGGTCAGAATGTTTACACTTACCTGTTTATCTGGTTAAGAGAATCCCAATGGGACTTCAACTACAGACAAACGCTGCCTCCAGCAGAGTCCTACAGCAAAATGTTTGTGTTTGTGTTCAGAGCTGACCACACACTATTCATTTAAGGCAAACTGAACAGAAAGGTGTTCAGCTGATTCAGCAAATGCTTTTTCATCTCTTCCCCTAAAAGTGCTCTTTCCTTCACAGAGGAAATCAAGATACTGAGTTCAAAGCAAGACCTTGACTCAGATAATCAATGGAAGTTTTTGAGGAGAAACAAAACATTTTTAGAAATGCAGAGGAAAATGGGGGAAAAAAACGCCCTTAAACAGGGTTTCCTATGAGTCTTCTATATATTACATGATTATCCTATAATTCTATCACTGGGCTATTTTAACATTTAAATATTTGATTTGGCCAATAGAGTAATTCCACCCAGTCATTTGGCCTCCACTCCCTTAACTGACTGACCTGCTTTACCCTAATAAGAATTTTCTACTAGGATGAATTTCAGTGACTAGTGGCTATATTATAATATTTGAAAAGATCAATTTGAGGCCTATCACTTCCGGTAAAAGACCTTGAAAGTCAGCTCCAGAGAGTTTGAAAAGGGAGAAATATCTACCATCAGCTCAGACCCAAGAGCACTCACTCTACAGAACTACATGTTTACTGGGGCCCACTTTATATTAGTGATAATTTCCCAGAACTGCGTGAGTTCTGTACCATAGGCATGCATGTGTACTTGCATGCACACACATGCACGCACGCACACACACACACACACATAGAATTATCTTTTGGGGTCCTTAATAAAGGTTTTTGAGATTCAAAGGTAAGCCCACTCATTATTTTCAATGTTAAAAAACTAAATCAGAGCTTACAAACTGTGATAAGGCTCAACCTGAATATCTATGAGCTTTTGGTAAGACTACATTCCCAAATAACTGACTCTTACTCCCCTCCATCAAACCCTACTTCTTCCCTCACTCCAAATCTCTCACTGGTACATGCCCCACTAGAGCCCATTCCTACTATCTAAGTAACTTTCTAGCCTTAAAACTTCTCCCAGGCATAGACATTAGGGGTGCTTTAAAGTGTTTTTAATCCACTAATTGTAAACAGAGTAAATCTTGGCAGATATTTGTAAAGCCCCATCTCCTGAATCAATTCCTCCTAGTGTGTTTCTTCTAGGTCCTGCCCCTGTCCTCCCTCCACCAGCACCCTCCCCACCAACTCAGCCACACAACCTGGAAGCCTGGCCATACCTTTGGCCTGGTTCTGCCACTTAACTGAGTGCCCAAGAAAGAAGTGAAGAAAATGAGAAGCTAATTGAAAGATTCCTTTCCTGGAAACTTCTTTACATAGATAAAGAGGAGGAGGGTGGGAATAAAGAGATAGACATTAGCTAGGTATTGACCTTGGGCAGTCCTAAATTGGGCACTTTTCACTTATGTGTGATGTTGCTGGAGGAACTTCTGCTCTTCATGAGCACCAAGCAACACCCTTTGACTTGTATTACCAGACACTCATACAATCTGGCATGTTTGACTGTGTTTACATTATTTCAATACGTATTGTACTTTACGCAAAAATATGGAAGAAAAGATTTATTGAATTCCTTTTCAAGAATTTTGAGAGTGTATATATATATATATGTATATATATATGTACATATATATACACATGTATACAAATATATATATGTACTTACACACATATATAAAGTCTTTGGTGTATTCTCTATACTCATAGTAATAGAGCATATCCCACTCTTAAAATGAATGATAGGTGAAGAAAAAACTAGCTGCAAAGCCAGTGACTAAAAGGAAACTGAGGAAATAAAGCTGGTTTTTAATAAGAAATGGATAAGATAGAGGTATGGACCTCGAGAATTCCTGCAATTCAGCCTTAGCCCTGACTCTTCTTCCACTCTTTATGCTGAAGTCCCCTTGTTATCTTGCTGAGTTGAATAACACTGACCCACCTCCTCTTGGCAGATTAATTAATAATAGTGATATGCTTGAAGTGTAAGCATATTATATTAATGTTAAGGGCAATTTTACCCTAGTCTTCCCTTTTGACCCCAAAGCAGAACACATGATCGCAACGTAGAGCATGCTATGTCTGGGGACAGATGCATTTGCAGAGTTGAAGCTTCATGTCCATTCCTATAAGTATGAATCATCCTTAGGAAACCAAGGACCCACAAAAGAACAGGGTGACTAGGGACCTGATGACTCTAGGAGAAGTGCCAGATCTGTAGACAAGGGTCCTGGGTTCAAATTCTGGTTTTGTCTCTTGCTGGGTGGCGTTTGGCAAGTCATTTAACCTCTCTGGGTCTTAGTTCCTCATCTGTAAAATGAGGGATTATACGAGATGACTTCTGTAGTACCTTCAGTCTCGAAATCTATGGTCCTGTAGGGAATATTCTATCTCCTCTACATTTTGGGACATGCAGAGAAATAACCCTGGGCTCTCCAGGAACATATGACGTATTTGTGAAATAAAACATATCCTAGTGACCCATCTGCCATTCCATCCTATACATGCCTGAATACATGAATACTGAGAAAAGGCGCTGAGAGAATGTTAACCTGCTGACTGTCCCTATATGGAGTCTGTAGAGTGGAAAAGGGAAATTGAGTTCATTCATGCCATGAACAGACTTAATAGCACCTTAGTTTATTGCCCTTTGCTAACCTAGTATTCTTTATCCAAACTTCCTGAGAGTCTGAGGGACTGTGTTGAGGGACAAATAAGTTTCTTGTCTCTAGGGAGATTTCTCAGAGCTTGGCCAAGCAAATGAAAACAGAATCAATACATTTACAAGATTACTCATGGAGTGAGTCAGATTCTCCCCCTCCACCAATTTTCATGCTTAAAGGTTCCAAGATCTGGGAGTGGACAAAGGTTAACATGTGGTCCCCACCAGCTGCTGAACTTAAACCTCCAGGAAGCTCAAAAAGTGGTGAATCATCATTGTCACACTTCTAAGTATAAAAAAAGGAAAACTGGGGAGATATCTTTGGTAATACTACCCCCATGAACATGCTGGTACTCATCGTGCCCAGATAACTTAGGATCATAGAGTCAGAGTTAGAAAGGACCTTAGAGATCATGGAGTCTAGCCTCCTCACTTTTACAGACAAGGAAGTTGAGGCTCCAAAAGTTTAAACGAGTTTCCCACCATCACACAGTTAATGGGAAAAGATTCAAACTTAGATTCCAAGTCTAGTCTTTACTGCCTGGTTGATGAAGACCTGAATCAAGACACAAACTAGAAGAAATACATGCATTTTCCTACCCACCCCCTACCCTCACCCGAAAGGCCTCCACATGTAAAGAGAATGTACTTCAATAAACCTAATTTGGAAATAGAAGTTTTGTGATGGAGGTCCCCCTTTCATCTTTGTGTCATGGCTGTTGAATTAACACAAAAGAACTCATTTAGAAAGGATGTGCTACTGAATGATGGGGAAAATGGGCAGGAGAATTTAATAATCTGTTCTTTTCACCCCAGAGTACTGCATACTCCCAAAATAAAACTAATTTACATGTACACAAATTACTACAAGATATCACATAATAAATACCATATGGAGGTATTTAGAAAATGATCCTGCAAGATTATTCAATAGTTATTGGGAAGACTGTGCTGATGATATTGTCTATGCAATTCAAAAATTTTTAACTATTGTTTCAACATATAGTCTTCATGACTAACCTCTGCGGGTGGAGATGGGAGGAGTAACCATATCTTTAGGTGGAGAAGAAAAGATATTCACCCTTTATTGGACATTGGTTATGCTTGTCAGCTTAGGTTGCCCAATCTCCAGCTGGTGGCAGGACCACCCTCAGAACTTTAGTTAAGACTAGGAATCAAGTTAGTTGGGGAGAAACAGCCAAGCAGTAAGGGTATAAAGATCATGATTCAGGGGTACCTATTTTAAACTCTTATTATGAGATGCATAGTTTGCATTATGAAATGGAAGATGCAATCTAACCTTCAAGGTTCTAAGCTAAGAAGATCCAGCTAACTGTTTTTGCTTTGGGGAAAGGTGAAGAAGAGAGCGATAGAGAAAAACAGAATCAGGGACAGAGAAACTAGAAGAGGAAAGAAAAGAGAAAAGAGAGGAGAGGAGAGGACAGGACAGGAGGGTATAGAACAGGGTAAGGGAAGGAAGAGGAAAGAAAAAGAGAGGAAAGAAAAAGAGAGGAAAGAAAGGATGGAAGAGAGGAGAAAAGAGATTAGGACAGGACAGGAGAAGAGATGAGAGAAAAGGAGAGGGTAGGGGAGAAGGCAAGGAGAGGACAGGACAGGAGAAAATAGGACAAGACAAGGGAGGGGAGAGAAGAAAGAAAAAAGGAGATGAGAGGAGAAGAAAGGAGAGAGATGAGAGGAGAGGAGGAAGAAAATAAAAAAGAGAAGAAGGAGAGGAGAAGGCGAGGAGGAGGACAGAAGAGGAGGATTTCCAAAGGGCATCCAAAGGATAAATTATAGGGGGTGAGTAGAAGTTTCTGTGCAGGTCCTTGGGTCAAACTGACCTGCTTAAGGGAATCCCTCAACCACATTGAGGGACCAATGAAGAGAGATACTTTTCTGGTCCATCGACGGCTTAGATGGGAAAACCAAACTCATCAGGACACCAGAAGACACATTCCCAGATCATAATCGAAGGTGAGGGTGACGTATTCTGTTAAATGACTTATTTAGGGAGCTGTAAATAGAAAGGATCTGTCTAAAAACCAGAATCATGCATTGCCTCATTGATGACTAGAGGAGCAGATTCCAAAAGGATGAGAATGGCAGCTCTGGTAAGCTAAATCCTTGGTAATGGACCTATAACCAAATTAAAATAAAGCCAAGTCCAAGAAAAAGAGCTAAGAAATCTTATGAAGGAAGGGTGGAGGGGAGCATGTGGTGATTCAGTGCTGGAGAGGGAACAGATGTTTCTTTTAAACTTAAAGAAATATATAGAATTTCCAATGGCAAGGAAGAGAGAGAAGGAAGGAAGGAAGGAAGGAAGGAAGGAAGGAAGGAAGGAAGGAAGGAAGGAAGGAAGGAAGGAAGGAAGAAAAGCAGTTGACACTGAGGACCAGGACTAAACTATACAAATTGTTTGAACTTGGGAAACTATTATCCTTCTCATTTGTTATTTTATTTCCCCACATATGTCTTATATAATACAATAATAATAATGCAATAAATCATAGGCACGTGGCAGGTGAAGTTAACCAAATTATTTTCTTGCTGTAACTGTGAGATGCAGATAACACTGCAAAGATTGTCCCATTTTACAGAGGAGAAAACTGGGCCTCGTAGAGGGGGCATGACTTGCTCAGAATCACAGAAAGAGTAGTTGTCAGAGCCAGATTTCACCTGTCATATTTCATTGTAAATCAGTTTGTGTAACACCTAAGTACTTGATACGTTCTCAGGAAGTACCTGAGAGATAGCATGCCACAGTGGATAGGGAGCTGGCTACAGAGACAGGAAGACATAGGTTCAGGCTTCACCACTGACAACCTACTTCTCTATGTCTCTCTCCTTCCCTCTTTTCCTTTCTCTTTTCTTGCCTTCCTTCCCTCCTTTCTTCCTTCTTCCCCTCCCTTCTCCTTTCCTTCTTTTTTCTTTCTTCCTCTTTCTTTTTGCTTTCATCCTTCCCTCTTTTCTTCTCTCCTTTCTTTTTCCCACTCTTTCCTTTCTTCTTCCCTTCCTTTCTTTCTCTTTCCTTTTTCTTCCTTCCCTCTGTCCTTTCTCTCCTCCCTCCCTTCCTTCCTGCTTTCCTTTCTTTTTTATTTCTTTCTTTCTCTCTCTCTTTTCCTTTCTTCCCTCTTCCTTTTTTCTTTTTTTTCTTCTTTTTCTCCTTCCTCCCTTCTTTCATTTTATTCTTTCTTTCTTCCTGGGCAAGTCACTCTCTACAATTCCCTAAAAGTCTAAGTTATAGAATAGATGTTCAACTGCATTGAATAAAAGAAATCCCTTCATCAGAAGTTCCCTACATCAATTAAATAAGTCTAATTTTTAAAAAATCAGAAAGGAGAGAGAGACAGAGACAGAGAGACAGACAGAGAGACAGAGACAGAGAGGAGAAAGTTGAGGATACTGGTAAAAAACCCCTGTGGCCTGACTCCTTTAGGAAACCCTGCAAACTGTGGGCATTGACATCAATTACAAACTTGAAGGGGATACTAGGGAGCTGAGTTGAGACTTGGCAGACTTGCTAGAGAAAAAGCTTCTGATAAGCAGGTACAGGAGTCCTGTTGTACCCTTTGCAGAGAGGAAAATGAATAAATACAATAGGAACTCCTATGAGGAAGGAGTCGCTTCCCACTGGTCATTAAGGGTAGGCTTCCTATGAGATTTGAGCTGGGCCTTCTTGAATGGAAAGGACTTTGGTAGGTTTTCTGGGAGAATGAGGCTTGCCCTCCGAAACAGGATGTGGCAGTTTTGATGGTTCTGGTGGGTTCCTGACTAATGTTTCCAACCAGACTTCTAAACTTCTCCCTCCTCCCACCATATGTGTGTGCTGAGGTAGCAAATATGCTGTCTTTGTGTTTCTGGAATAGCACAGATGTTGTCCCTAAAGAATTTCTGTGCTGTTCTGGATAGAATATCTGCCCAGAGAACCATCGCATGGCTTGTGGTCCCATCCCTGATATCCCCAACTCATCAGGACCACAGGGTGGAGGCCAAAAATATGCTATCACATACACCAATTCTCTGGACTTCTAGATGAGGGTGCCATTAAGATACGCACAGCTAAGACACTTTGCCCTGCACAAATAATTGGAGGGCACCTCTAAGCATTATTTCTACACAACAAAGAATTATGTGCAAGTTCAGCCTTCTCTTACCATGTGACTAAACTACCTGTTGACAGTAAACAGTAGTAATTTCAGGCTTTTCTGAATTACATTAACTCTTTCAGGCCCTGGGGACACTTTCAGTACACCTGAAGGGGCCCATGTGGCCACAAAGGTTTCTTGTGGTTTAAATAGCAGCGAGGCCTAGGGAACAGCTAACTCCTATGGTATGTAACGCTGATTAGTAATAATGATAACTTTCAGCTCCTTCTCTGATAGCCTCTTCTGAAAAGCCCTCTAGACAACTTTACCTAATAATTAAAAAACTTGGAGTGGTAGTTTTCAGTTTTCTTTTTAAAATGTACATTTTTATGTCAAATGTAGAGGACACATTAACATTGTTCATTCAAAAAAAAAAACCCACCACCCCTCAGCAGGAGAATTTCATCTAGGATGAATCAATTAATCCACAAAAATTTATTAAGTGCCTACTGTTGGAGGTAGAAATACAAAAATGAAACATTCTGTCCTTAAGGAGTAGTTTCCTGATTAGTGTATCAGGAAAATAATTTTATACCTATAAATAGACATAAAATATGAAATGTTTAATATCTATATATGTATATATGCACATTTAAGGTATCCAGTACCTTATGTGCACTCAGGAGTGACTCAGAGGATAAAGAACTGGACCTGGATTGAGGAAGATCTGCATTCAAAGCCTGTGTCAGACACTTTGTGGCTGTGTGACCTGACCCTGAGCAAGTCATTATTCTCTGTCTGCCTCAGTTTCCTTAACTGTAAAATGGATACAAGCACCCATATATCAGGATTATCTTGAGAATCAGATGTGATCATTACCACAGTGTCTGGGACAGAGTAGATGATCAATAAATTCTTATTCCCTTATATAAGTAGAAGGTCATTGCAAGGAACAGCTGTGAAGAAACAGTGGAGGCAATTAAGAAAAACCTGATGTAGAAGGTGGCACTTGAGCTTGAAGGAAGTTAGGAATTCTAGAAGATAGAGGAGAGGGGGAAAATATGGGGGCGGGGGGGGGGGGGGAGAAAAGGGAGACGGTGGAGAGGGATTGACTTCCCTGGTTTCCTTAGATTCCTAACTAAAATTCTACCTTCTACAGGAAAAGGGAGGGAATAAGGTTGAACCAGGAACCATATGAATCAGTACACCTGGAAAATTGTGTGTATACTAATGTATACTAAGAAACGTATACTAAGCCTGAAATCAGATTGTAAGAGCCTTGAAATGCCAACCAAGGAGTTTGCATTTGATCCTAGAGTCAACAGGGAGCCACTATAGTGTCTTGAGCAAAAGAGGAGCACAGTCCTGTCTGGGCCTTAAGATCACCCACTGGGCAGTCCTGGAGAGTGTGAATTAGAGAGGGGCGGAGGGGGGAGGGAAGAAAGAATAAGTAAAAGGCTATGGCTATTGCCACAAATTCTCTTGTTTATCAGCTACCCAACTCAGTTCATGAATTTTACTTAGCTCCAGCTCAAAACAACTCCCTTGTTAATGTCAGAATACATTAGTCTGGAGTAAGGGCTTATGTAGACCAATTCTGTTTTTATAAATTTTTCCCCCAAACACATTTCCCTTTGTACCTAAAATATACATTTAGCAGGATTTCAGTGTCAGCATTTTGAGATTGTCAGGGGAAAGGTGCTCTATCCATCTTTAAAAAAAATACTGACTGGCACTGCTTTTCATGTGGTTTGGTAATTAGTGCAAGAAATTGTGGGTCACCTGACTTACTCTAGAAAGGTAAATGCTTTTTCCTGGGGGCAATGCCTGCCCGGTTACTTATTCCCTATTGCATTTGAGGTTTTTACACAAGAATTCAATAAAAAAGGACATAACCTTATTTTATAGCACCATGAAGGGTTTAAAGTAAAACCCCTGCGAGTTAGGGAGACCAGCCACAAAGCCTCAATTCAATCACTTGACTTGACTTATTGATCCTTTGTGCCTGGACAGGGCAGGGCAGAAAAGGGCAAGCAGATCTGGGCCTTAATGCACCAGATGTAGCTCATTCCAACAGAACAAGGTGTCCCCAGCCTCCGCCTGGCCGCTCTCCCCGCCTTGACCCCCAAGTGAGGAAGCACCTGCGATCCTATTCACAAAGCTTAATGCCTCCACAATTGGCAGGGTAGGAAAACGCACGCATTGCTATAAAGATATTAAAATTGCATTAATTTCCTTCCTCCCTGAGTCTGGTTTAATTGGTGTTTTAATGAGTTTTCATGAATTCATTTCCCTATTTTTTAGAATACTGTATTTAACCAAAGAAAATTAAAAAGAAAAACTCTAAGCAGAAAACAAGCATAATGATAGTATATGAAGTCCATAGTAGCTGCTAATTACCGTTCTGTTTCATCTGCTCCAACGATCACACGGGTGGATGTGGTGTTAACCTCACCTCTGTTTCCTTGCATTTGGAGGACAGTACTTTACTTCTGTCTCTCTCAAGAGTCTTTATTTGTTCTCTGTTACCATGAGGACCTGGAGGACAGACATGGTGTCTAAGTTTAAGGAGGCATGGTATCATGTGTAGTTGGACAATTGATCACAAATTAAAAGATATTTAGGATCCAGAATTTGATAGCTGTGGAATATTGACAGATTTAAGATAAGCAGCTGTTGACTAGGATCTGAACATGTTTGCTCCCTCTCTTGGGGTTATCTTTGACTTTTCCCTCTCCCTAATTTCTTACATCCAAATTCTTGTTGATTTCACCATGACAGCACCTTGCTTATGTCTTCCCTTCCCTACTTCCATTGCCACTGCCCCAATACATGTCCTAGTTCCATCCTTCAGGACAATTTCAATAGCTATCCTAACGTGACACTGCCTCCACACTTTTCCTACATATCCTTCATTTTGATGACAAAATAACTCTTCTTCCTCTTAGATGTGGCTCCATTAATCCTCTGCTCCAATGCTTAGTGCCTCTCAGTGTAAAGTTTAAATTCAGTGATATCATGGAAAGAGCTCTAAGTTTGGAATCATATCCAGGTTCAAAACTGCTTCTACTAACAATCTCTGTGACCCTTGGTAAACCCTTCCAGGTTTCAGTTTCTTCATCTGTAAGATGAAAGCATTGTACTGGATAAATGTAAAGGTTCTTAGCTCAGAATCACAGAAGAAGCTGAGTTCAATAGAGCCTCAGAGGTCATATAGCTCAAGTCATACCTAAATAAGACTCCCTTCCCCAACATATCCATCATCCATGAAGGGAGAATCCATTACCTTTCAAGGTAGCTCGTTCCACTTTTGGATAGCTTTCAAGAACTACTTTGTAGATCAGATGAAAAAAATGAATTCAAAGTACTTTGCAGTCTTCAAAACTACATATTACTAGCCTGAATCTTTACCTGGCATTCAGGGCCCTCTATAATGTGGTACCACTCCAAGTTTCCATGTTTATCTTCAATTATTCCTCTCCACATAATCTGCACTTGCTCATAATATTTCTTATGGCAGAATGACTTTCCCCCTTATTTTTGACTGTTTAATTTTTAATTAGCTATCCTTTAAAGCCCAACTCAATTAATACCTCCTTCTTGAAGCCTTATCTAATCTTCTTCCATAAGCAAAGACCTTCCTCTCAATTAAAAAAACCACATATAACACATCAGAGACTGAGACGTCAACAAGTTCAAGTACGGCTGAGCAACTATCATAGATGAGGAAAATCATTTGTTATAGAAATGCTGATAGATCTGTTCCATTTTTCATGTTTGTTATTCTCCTAATTTTATCCATAAGGTGGCTTAGTGGATAGAGTGTTGGACTTGGAGTCAGGAAGTTCTGAGTTCAGCTCCTACCTCAGACACTTGTTAGCTGTGTGAACTGGAGCAAGTCACTTCTGTTTTCTGTAAAAATGGAGATAAAAATAACACCCACTTCACATTGTTGTTGTGAGAATCAAATAAGAAAAAATATGTAAAGTGCTTTGCAAATCTTAAAGAGCTATATAAAATAGTTTGTTGTTGTTCAGTTGTTTCAGTCATGTCTGACTCTTTGTGACCCCATTTGGGGTTCTCTTGGCAAAGACACTGAAGCAGTTTGACCTTTCCTTCTCATTTTACAGATGAGGAAATTGAAGCAAACAGGGTTAAGTGACTTGCCCAGGATCACACAACTAGTGTCTAAAGTAAAATTTGATCTCAGGTCTTTCTAACTACAAGCCCAGTGCTCTAGCCACTGTACCACCTAGATGTGCCAGCTATTATATGCTTTTGGGATGAAATGCCTGCCTACATAAGCCAAACGTTTTCCAGCTACTGTTCCCCAACGTGTGTGTGTTCGTCCTTCTTCAGCAGAAGAAGACCATGCCATCAGAGAAATAATGACATGACTTGCACATGACTTTGTCTTGAGTGAGGGAGGGCTGGCTGTGCACGTCACCAGCCTCCCTTCTCTTCCAGAACCACCTGAATCCAGTGACCAGATATACAATAGGATGACTGGAGATGACCCAGAATGAGGCAATTGGGGTTAAGTGACTTGCCCAAGGTCACACAGCTAGTGAGTGTCAAGTGTCTGAGGTGAGATTTGAACTCAGGTCTTCCTGCCTCCTGCACTGGTGCTCTATCCACTGCACTACCTAGCTATCCCTCCCCAACATAACTTTTATGACAGCATGCTGTCAAGACTTTGAAATCCTTCACTTCTGAACATTACAAAGGTACTGCTGCAGCACAAGGGTTATTCATCTATTATCCTTCCAAATGACCAGACTGTACCTTACCTTTGTCATTTTAATAGTTTTTTCACTAATTTTGTCAAAGTCAAACTCTGCATAGGAACTAATCAAACACTTTATTTCACAAGGCGGGAGGGACTCTCCCTGGGTAGGAAAACTCCAGTCATTGAATCAGACACATATTTATAGTGCTATGAAACACAGAATAGTGGATGAATTAGATCAGAGGTGAGGAATCTGTGGCCTAAATCCACACTTGAGGACCTACAGGGCCACATGTGGTCTCGAGGTCGCAGGTCTCCATCCTTGGATTAGGTGATGGATTTCACATTTTTTATAAGGAGTCACAAAGGATATATATACATTGACATTGCTTTGGGTGGACATTTTATCTAAAATGACTCACACTTTGTGTGCACAATTTACTTTTTGCCATATGCTATGGATTATTTGGGCAGGTAGGTGGTATGGTGGATATAGTACCAGCCCTGGAGTCAGGAGGACCAGAGTTCAAGAACAGCCTCAGACATTTGAACAAGTCAATATCTGATGCTTTTTGGGCAATCTGCCATTTTGATTCCTCATAGGTTCTAGTACTACATGATTTGTGACTATATAGCAGTACCAGAAGAATGCTTGTGTTTGAAAAAAAAAAAATTGTGTGTCTATACGTCAGAGAACAAACTGGGATCACTGGAGAGGCTATGCAAACCTTTATTTTCCTCCTAGGTCAGTTGTGAAGTTTATTTTCTATCTAAAGCATCTGTCCAAGGCATATTTACTGATCTACCAATCTGATCTATGAGCTGCCTATCTAAGAGTTGGTTGGTTGTTGTCCTTCATTCTCAAAGAGAACCTAACTGGCATCACTATGTCGGGGTCAAGGTACAGTGTGTCCGACTGTGACTGATCAAACCAGTATGAGCTCAGAAGGCTCTACCACAGGTTGGACACAAATAGTTCATATGAACATTTGGAATAAAGATCTCCCTAAATTTGTGTATCTCACATTTCTTTTGAGCTAAAGCAAATTCTGTTTTGTTCATAGAGTGCAGCAATAGAGATCTCTCTAAATGTGTGTATCTCACATTTTTTTTGAGTTACTGCAATTCTGTTTTGTTCACAGAGTGCAGAACCTTCTTTGATGCAGCACACCATGATGGGTGGTCCTGTGCCACCCATCATGTCATGCAATCAGTTCCAAAGTTTTTCAGGGAGACCTTGAAAGTGTCCTTAGATCACTTCTTCTGACCTCCGTGTGAGTGCTTGCCTTGTGTGGGTTCTCCATAAAAATCTTTTAGGCAAACATATGTTTGGCATTCCAACATTGTGACTAGCCCATCAGTTATACTCTCTGTAGTAGTTTGGATGCTTGGCAGTTTAGCTAGAGAAAGGACCTCAGTGTCTGACACCTAATCTTGCCAAGTGATCTCCAAAATCTTCCTAAGACAATTCCAATAGAAACCCATGTGGGCCTTCTTGCTTTGCTCTTTGCTTGATTAATAACCAGAAGGTCATCTGACAAAGTTATCTCTTTTTCCAAGGAATCTCATGAGATCTTAACCTGTTCATAGGAGACATTGTGCTGGAGATGGGCCGCAAAGGCTACACGTTGTGTGACCGAATACAGCATACAATAAGCCAATGGAATCTTGGAGTCTGCGTATATTTTGGTCAGTTGTGTGCTATAGAATATCATTTATGAAGCTGCTCATTCCTTTCTATGTGCATCAAACATACCTTCAATACACATGCAAATCATCCTCACGAAAATCCTAGAGAATAGGCATATGATTCAGTAGTTATTAATATTTTGATTATCTTTTCATAATGATATGTTGAAAGAGGAGTGTTTCCCTCAGTCATTTAATATCTTCCTCTCTGAGATTTCTAAGGTCTTTGCTTTTGCCTTTGTATCCCTTTTGAGCCCTCACTGCCCTCAGACTTGTATAACCTCCAACATGGGTTTCCGTTAGCATATACCGGGTCCTGTTTAGCTACTCCTTGTGTCTTTTTGCAATTTCTACTTTCTCATAAAGTACATATTTATTACCTTCATCCTCTTAGAGAACTGGCTGAGGTATCTAGAGGTGAAGTGAATTGTCCGGAGTCACACAGTCAAGGGCAGAATTTTAACTGAGCTCATCTTAAATCCAAGCTCAGCACCCTGTCGTTGCTGCCTCTGAATGGCTTTCAGTCATGTTGTTGGGATTGTTGTTACATCACACAATATACTAGGATATTTAAACGAACTGGAGATCTGGGAGAAACTGGGTAAGAAAGAAAAAATATTATCTTGACAACTGGGCATACATTGCGTAGGATGTTGGGAGCTAAGGGAATGTGGCTAAGGGAACTGGCATGTGAAAAGAGGGGAAATTGAAGAAGGCAGTGTCCTTTGACTGAGGGACCCTAATGATACCATACAGTGACATTTGAGCAATCGAGGCCAGCCCTAGGCAAAATTAACATGTCAAGGGGAGCTTGCCTTTAACTCCCCTCCTGCTACCTCCTACTCCTTTCATCCTTTTTGCTGTCCTTTTTTCACCTTCCCAAGGGGCCAATGAGCTCCGCTCTATTGTCACTGGGGACAAATTCATTCATCCTAAGGTGTTTGGACTTTAATATGCTCTGTCCCAGAAGTGTTTGCATTTTTAAAGACATTCTCTAGAGAGGGAATATAAAACCCAAAGTAAAGAATTGATAAAAATGGAATTTTAATCATTAGGGAAAGAGAGTGTTGTTGTCCCTGCTGTTGCTGTTGTTAACAAGGGATTGGGAGGGCCTTCTGACACCCCTCAAATCATATCACATGGGTAGCTAGAGAGATTTAAATGAGATGGGACTTGACAACAGCAGATTTCAAGGTTTGCCTCTAGGTTTGGGGAAGGCAATCAGAAAGCCAGTTACTCTGAGGTTATGCAGAGTCAGGCCTGAGCAGAGCCTGACAGAACTATATTTTCAATGTGTGAACTGAGAAGTCCTATCCAAAAATATCTCTTCACTGGGCTGTCTGAATCTCACCATCAGTCTTTACCTGAGGTTAAAACAATGATGCCTTTCCCACCTTTAAAATCAAAAAGAAAAAAAATCCATAGGTTTAGTTGATACTAAAAAATAAATCAGTTTTAAGGTGTTCTTTGTTTCACAGAGTGGATGGCTAGCAGATAGGGCACCAGACCTGGAGTCAGGAAGACCTGAATTCAAATCCAGTATGAGACACCAGCTGTGTGACCCTGGGCAAGTCACTTAACCCTGTTTACCTAGGTTTCCTCATCTGTAAAATGAGCTGGAGAAGAAAATAGCAAAACTTGATTGAGACAACTAAGCAGCAAAAGTTTATGAAGTGTTTTACATGTGCTGCTTAATCAATCCTTGTGACAGTTCTATGAAGTGGGTGGAGCAAGTATGATTATTCCCATTTTGCCAAAAAGAAAACTGAGGCTCTAGAGGGCTTCTAGATTTGCCAGAAGAAGCATATGTGGGTATTTATTCATTTATTTAAAGATTTACTATGTTTCTTATATATATTTCCATAACTATGTATGTACATATACATAGACATATATAGACATCCATATAATGTATACAGAGATAGAGAGAAGAAAGAGAGGAGAGAGAAAGAGAGGAGAGAGAGATGGAAGGAGCCTTAGAGATCCTTCAGGTTCACCCCCTCAGTTTAGAAATGAAGGTAGCAGAGGCCACACAACCGAAGTTATTTACACAGGGTTCCACAGATATCAGAACTGAGATGCAAGTTGAGACCCTGTCACTCTAAATCCAGCCCCGGTCCCTCTGTGGCACTACCTTCACTGACACTACGCTGCTTTCTCATGTAGCGAGACCAGAGGAAATAGGCATCTGGATTGGGAGATTTGGAGGGAGGGAGGGAAGGAGGACAAAAGGATCTAGAGCAAGGGCACGAACAGAGGACAGCAGGCCCAAGTGAGGTGCCACAGTGGGGCAGTTAGACAGTAACGTGAGGGCATTGGACACCTGGATGGGGAGGGAGGGCATTGCCAAGGGGGATCCAGAGGGCAGCCAAAGCCTGCCTGACTACTTCATAGCTTTGCCTTAGGCCAGCCCTGGAGCTACCCATGTTCTCTCAGATACCCAGGGAGAAGAGTCGGCGAGTTCTAATACAGCAGTGCCAGCTTGTCTTCCTCATTTGGGCCCGGCACAGAGGCTTTGAGGGCACAGCTGCCTATTGTCGATAGTGCCCTGCCCCCCTGAGAAAAGCAAGCCAGAGACCTGCCAGGACTGATGGATTTCTGTTTGCAGCTTGAGTCACGCAGTGCGAGAGCGAAGGGTTTGATCCAAGGAGACTTATCATGAAGTCAGAAGGACTCGGTAAACTCAGCACTAAAAAACCACATTCAAGTGCTGCGGCAGCCGCTGTCCTGGAGCTCTGGGATGGATTTTATAAAGCCCTCTCTTCGATCACTGTGCGGCTGCTTCGAGGGGTCTTTATCTGACTAAAGAAATAACCATAAATCACAGGAAGGAGCAGGAGGGCCTGTTCTGCCAGCTCGCGGACACGCTCAGCTTTTGTCTTTTCTGTTGTTAGCTCGTCTGGTTCCAAGTTTCCAGCACTGGGCCGAGAATGCAGGGGTCAAGCCCAAACGGGCCAGCAGCGGCGAGCTGCTCCCTGGCATGGCAAAGCCTGCCCAGTGCAGATGGAGAGGAAGGGGAGGGAAGGGGAGGGGGAGAGCCAGGAAAAGTCAGATCTCAATGAGATGGAGGCCCTTGTGCAGCAGGCCCTCCCGCACCCGAAGGCACCCAGGTGAACTGAGTGGCTGGCTTTTTAATATATTTTAAATTAAAGCCAACATGAAAATGGCAGGGATGGGGGGGGGGGGGGCAGTTCCAGAAATGAATGGTCACTGTGCACCGGGCTGTTTATCTCGCCCGTTTGTAATACAATAAGAGAGGATCAGATAAACACAGGCATAACCCCTGCCTCCATTGATAATGTAAAACAGTCCTTGTATCATTTGTCTTTCCTTCAGGCAGGATACAAAAGGCATAAAAATGAACAATTCCTGCCTAAACAAAGAGGAGCTTGAAAGCCGGTGTATGTCAGATGTTTATTCTAGGTCATCATTAAAGGGTTGAGTGGATTTGCTTATAAACACAGGTTCCCCTGCCGGTGGGGGGAATGGGGGCGACAAAGGGTTTTTTGCAGCAGGCAGACAACCCTTTTAAAGACACAAGGTTTCTTTTCTTTCCCGCCATGCACAGTAAGTTATAGAGATAATGTTTTTTATGGGATATGAAATGTTGTCTCATGAGCAGCGTAAACCATAACGTGCTGCAGAAACAATGCTTTCTCCCTCTCTCCCCCACTTTATGCATATGCCATTGGTTGTTACCCATTGAATGGGAACTTGCTTGGGATGGAAATGAGAGCCGGCGAGGGCCCTCTGACAGATGGACAGGCACCTCTCTGATACACTCCAGAAAGATTTCCTTGGGATCCTGGGAGGCCTCTCTGGAACAGCTTTCCCTGGCAATAAGGGTGGAAGCATCAGGCCCTCTCTCCCAAGGATGTCGCATCTTTTCAGGTTATCCGTTTGGACCCCTCTCATTCATTGCCGAGGCCTCAATTTCTTTATTTCTTTATTTTTTCCCCCTTCACCCAGGCCAGCCAAAGGCAGCTGAAGAAAAAGCGCCAAGACAAACAGAATGAGAGCCTTGGGGACTCAGTAATGGGTACAGAGCGAGCGGGCTGTAATCATTCTTTTGATTTGTGCCCAGATATGTTTTCTATTTGCTTTTGCTAAGAATGCACGTTTTCCCCCTGGATTGCAGATAATCTGAACCTGGGTAAAACCATTACAAAGTGGCCTTCAAACACCATGTCTGCATTGGAACTGAATGACTGATCAGACACCTAAATGCAATGACTAGGAGCTGGGGAAAATTGCACAGATGTGGTGAAAAATCTCGAGGATATTTAAAAGCGCTTTGCTTTCTTAGCCCCTCTCTAGTTTTGTATGGCTTTTATGTTTTCATTTTCTTTTGTTGTTTGTAACAGAATTTGATTTTTTAAAAATGATATTCAAAAGTGAAACTGTTTTAGCACTATCCCTTAAAAACAAAAATAACCATGGAAAGTACAAAAGGATTTGGAATCAGAAGACCTGCGTCCTAATCGCAACTCTGCCATTTGTTACCTGCTTGTGAGACTTTAGGCAGGTCACTTACCCTGTGTGTCAAGTTTACTCATCTTTAAGTGAAGGATATCCTTCATATTTTAAAGTATGGACCAGAGGTATTGGATGAAAGCAGTTATGTGGTACAATGGATGGAGAGGCTGGAAGACTCTTCTTGCTGCATTCATACCTGGCCTTAGACACTAAGTAGCCTTGTGACCCCTGGGTAAGCCACTTAGCTCTAACTCAGTTTCCTCATCTGTAAAATGAACTGGAGAAGGAAATGGCAAACCACTCTAGTATCTTTGCCAACAAAACCCCAAACAATCATGAAGACTCTCAAAAAACTGAACAGCAACAACCAATTAGATAGAGACACTCCTGAGTGCTGTTGAACACCAGATCAAAATGCAATTGGGAAAATATTTAACAAAAGACATAAAAATACAACAGAACACAGATAATGTTAATATGTGGTTTCCTACATCAATCTGGGGCTGCAGGGACCCTTATCTGCTGTTTAATGGGTCCCTGTTTCTATGTGAGTTTCCCACCACTGAATTTGATGATATCCAGTGTACCTTCCATCTTGCAATTCTATGATTTTATAAATATTAAAGTCCCAGCATTCCCAATCACTTGGATTCACCAGTCAGGCTTTTCTCCCTTTCTGGGCAGTTGTTTCGAAGGCTTGGTCTAAATCTATTCCATTATCTGTCATCGCTGTCAACCAATTGGCATCTTCTGTACAAAGTGGTGAACAAGTTAAAGAAAAGAAAATGTAGGAATGGCTGGTTCAACTGCTTCTCTTCCATACCCCTGGAAGAAAGAAAACAGCCAGAAGCCTGGGCTCATCTTGCAGTAAAGAAATAGAGATGAACACACTATGGGTTGTATGAGGTACTTGTCTTGCAAAAAGAGCTTGACAGCATTCATGCAAAGGAATCTTATACAAGGCTCAGAGTCCCAGTTTAATGTCAAGTGCTGGTTTTTATTTTAGTTACTCAGGGATCAAAGGAAAATTATTCAATAAAAAAGAACTTAAAGGGGACTTCTGTGCCAGCAAATCTTTAATCAAAAACACTTGTACAAATGCCGCTTCCTTGACCTGCCTTTTCATATTTTTCTTTCCAGTTCTTAAGCCCATCTGTAATTTTTAGAAAGGTTTTCTCTCCATCATCAGTGAGCTTTTCTCCTCCGTCCAGAATGTCACAAGTATGACATGACAGTCTGTTGCTAAGGAACTGAATATGATGTCATAGATCCAGCATTCCAATGAGGAAGAGTGAATGCTTTCAATGGATTTGTTATTCAGTGTAAGTAAGTGGGTGGTGTGTGTGTGTGTGTGTGCGTGTGTGTGTTAAGCTGCAATGGATTAGCAACAAAATATACATAGATATGCAATTGTTTTAAATAGGGAGTCTTAGCTCCCCCCCAAAAAAACCTTACAAAACCAACTCTTTAATAACCCCTAATTATCTTTCACTCCTATGAATCCCCACTGCATTTGAACTTTTCACTTTAACGGGTTTCATTTTTTCAGTACTCAGAGCCTGGTCTCATCATTGTCGCATTGGAGGTTCACCGCATTACAGCCTTTGTCACATTTTCCTTTTAAAGGAGTTAACCACCAACTGCTCTGTGTCTCTCAAATTCTATCTGCTCAAAAACGAGATGGTGAGATGAAATTCCTCCCACATGCAGTACACCCACTTTAATGTTTTTCCTAAAATCTATTTATCTTAGTCACGACCTTGTGAGCATGAATAGAATGTGGCAAACATTTCCCAATATCAAGTATACCTGAGCCTTGAAAAAGTTAAAATAAAGTTGTAATTTCTAGGGAGGAGCAAATTATCTTTGCTAGATCTTTGAAGAGAACTTTAAAAAAAAAAAGTCAAGAGAATTTAAAAATAAGTACCTTTTGGAGGTTAGCTTTGAAAAATTTTAAAGTTGTATTGTTTCTGTCTGTCTGTCTGTCTGTCTGTCTATCTCTCTCTCTCTCTCTCTCTCTCTCTCTCTCTCTCTCTCTCTCTCTCTCTCTAATTTGTGCTTGTCAAACTAAGAAAGGCTAGGGGAAGTAGTAGGAGTCATCTCACAAATGGCTGCTAGACATACAGAGACTAGGAAAATGTATTCACCATGAATAGAGCAGAGAGATGAAGACAGAGCTGAAAAAGCAGTGATTGTTTGTATGTGGTACATAGCAGTTTAATTACTCGTTTACAAAATTATAGAAAGCCCAGAAAGAGGAATTTGACCCAAAGGAAGTAAACTTAAATGGTCAATTCCTTGTGTGCATGTTCCAAAATTTATTGGAAAATTTGGCTCCCTCCATCGCAGAGGAGATCCACTTGGAATATCAGCATGTTTACTTTGTCTGAGCAAGGAGGATGTAAGCTAATGAGTTTTTCGAACATTGCAAAGAAGAATGTTGCATGTGAAAGGGAAACTGAATAGGACATGCAAATGAAAGAATGCTTTGGGAACATGGGAAAGTTCATTTTGGTGTGCTGGGAAAAATCCAAACAAAATAGGGTTTAGAAAGAGGTGGTGTGGTTAAAAGAAGTTCATTCGAGTTAGGGCGTTACTCTAAATGTCGAATTTGACCCTGATTGGCTGTGAATGATTCAAGCAGAAGTGAACAAGCAGAACAAATCCACAATATGCAATATTGCACTGTATTTTTTGTGCCATAAGGAATCTTTGTGAGTTCAGTTGTTTTCTTATTAATATCCCACAAGAATCTTCAAGTCTCTGCCTATGTTTAAAAGATAAGAAAAACTTCTGGACTGAGCTTTTCATTTATATGAAACACTATCTTGAGAAAAGAGTCAAGGAATTAGAGTTATTTAGCCTTAAGAAGAGAAGGTTGAAGAGTCATGGACAATTATCCATATCAATAGTCAATATTTTTTGAGCACCCACTGTATGCAGTGTCCTGTATTAGATACTGGGTATACAAAGATGTAAGACTTGGGCCCTGCCTTCAAGGAGTTTTCAATCTACCGAATCAATCAGTCAATAAGCATTTATTAAGAGCTTACTATGTGCTAAGAGTTGGAGATACAAAGAAAGGCAAGAGACAGTCCCAGTTTTCAAGGACCTCATAGTGTAATGGGGAGACAATATTCAAACAACTATATATGAACAAAATATATACACAGGTTAATGGGAGCTCTCAGTAGACAGAAAGCACTAGCATTGAGGAAGAATGGAAAATGCTTCTCTTAGAAAGTGGGATTTACCTTGAAAGAAGCCAAGATGGAGATGCCCATCAACTGTGGAATAACTAAATAAGTTCTAGTATATGACTGTGATGGAATACCACTATGCTGTAAGAAATGATGAGCTGGTTGATTTTACAAAAACAAAGGAAGATTTGCATAAATAATGAAAAGTAAAATAAGCAAAACCAAAAGAAAGTTGTATACAGTGACAGCAATATTGTGCAAAGAATATTTGGAAACAACCAAGTTACTCTAAGTACTATTTTTTGTGTTCATCCTTCGTTTTTGAAGAAGACCATGACATCAGAGAAATGGTGATGTGACTTGCACTTGACTTTGTTTTGAGTGAGGGAGGGCTGTGCAAGGTCACCAACCTCACTTTCTCTTCCTGAGCCATCTGGGTCCAGTGACCAGATATTCATCAAGGTGACTGGTGATGGCCCAGGACACAGTGGGAGACCTTGGCCTTTTTAGGCTGCCCTTTTCAGGTACTCACTTAAAGGGAGGTAACACCCATTGAGTGAATAGACCTTTTTAAGAAATAGTCAAGGAATGGCCCTTTTAAAGAACAAAAGAAAAGTAACTAAATCAACAGACACTGTTACTAGTAACACTGTAAGCCAGCCATTAAGTAGAGCTTGGGGGTGGGACCTAAGGTTTTGGGAATGAGAGGGAAGGAAGGAAGGAAGGAAGGAAGGAAGGAAGGAAGGAAGGAAGGAAGGAAGGAAGGAAGGAAGGAAGGGAGGGAGGGAGGAAAGGAGAGAGGGAGGGAGGGAGGGAGGAAAGAAGGGACATCTAGTCAGTAAAACCCAAAGTCTCAAAGGAAGGGGAGAGAGAAATAGGAGAGGATGAGCTGGGTTATACTCAGGCAGCTGGACCTAGTCGTAGTCAGTGTTCGTCCTTCATTTTCAAAGAAGACCATGACATCAGAGAAGTGATGACATGACCTGCACTTGACTTTGTTCTGAGCGCTATAATACTCAAATGAAGGAAGATGCTACCTCCAAAGGAAGGACTGATAAATAGAGGTATGCATAGTATGGTTGCACATATTTATAAATCTACACCAAATGGTGGCCTTCTTTAGTGTGGTATGGGGAGAAAGGGATAGAGACCATTTGGAACTTAAAATGTAACAAAAAAAAATTTTAATTAAATTGAAAAAAGAAAGAAAGAAGGAAGCTGGGTGGCCAGAAGGCAAAGGTAAGACACATTCATTCATTCATTTAACAGTAAGTGTCACTCTGCTTTTGTTTCAATACTTTCATTCAATACTTTAAAAGACCCTTTGTTTCATTTATGTGTATGCTACCTCCCTGGAGACAGATCACTGCCCTTTGTCCCTCAGGAGAAGCCTTAATAGGTTCTGTGGGCAAAAAATTCATTACCTGGTGGTGGCTAGCCCTCTGTTGATAATCTCTTCAAATGTTACTAAACTGATCCCCAGAGGACAGACACAGAGGCCATTGCCAGCACCATCTTTCAAGCTTTTCCAACTTGGTACTATCTGCCCGAGCTGATGTTTCACCAGCCTTTGAGAACGGAGGGTGTCTCCAGGCCACAGTCAGGTGCTGAGGTCCAACATTGGTGGAGAGCATGTAACAATGCAGCGTAGTCTATGTTAAGTGTCCAATGGGTGGGGAGAGCTGATAGGTGCTAAACCAAGGAATGGGAAGGGGTACCACTGCAGTCTGGAGTTAAGGGGGGGAGTCTGTGAGGAGGCACCACGGCACAGGGAACAGAACAAGAAAGAAAATGTCAGTTGGTCTACCAATTTGGGGGGGGGGGGGGGTCCTACATGTGAACAGTGATAAAGTTAGAGAGGTAGATAATGGACATACTGTGAAGGGCTGTGGATGGCAAGTTCTGTATAGTGGACAGCACCAGATAGTCAGGAAGATGTGAGTTTGGAGCCCACCCAGACATTCGCTAAACTGTGTGTCACTGTGGGAAGCAAATGGAGGCCACATTTCCTTATAAAATGGCAGGTGGAGTGAGTTTAGATATGCTAACACGTCTTCTAACTTTAAACTTAGGATCCTATGATTTTTAAAAGCCAGGGACTTCCTCTTGCTATAACTGAATCCTCAGCTAGCTGGCGCCCTAGGTAGTGCTCTCTGGGCCTGGAGTCCAGAAGACTGGAGTGCAAATATGTGTGACCCTAGGTAAGTCACTTAACCTCCCTCAGTTTCTCAACTCTACAATGAGCATGACAAAAATATGACTTATCTCCCAGGGTTGCTGTAAGGATGAAACGAAATAATATTTATAGACGGCTAAGCACAGTGCCTTGTATCTTAATAGGTACCTCGAAAATTGTTGATTTCTTTCTCCTTTCCCTCTAGTGGAGCTGGAGCATATTAAGCAAAAACAAACAAAAAAGCCCTTCCTGTTTTAGATATTCTTTTTATCTACCTTCTCCTACATGGACCTTTTCCGGATACCCCAAACCTCTCCTGGAACTTCTTTACATTATTTTATCTATGTACCTTTTTGTATCTCTGCCTTGCCCCCAAATAAGCTCCTTGAAGGCCAGAGCTGTTGTTTTTATCTTTGTAATTCCAGTACCTATTACAGGGCCTTGCAGATTTTATTCAACCGTGTATGATTCCATCAGTGTAGGGAAATTCCAGCCTGGGAACTCTCTCCATCAATATAGATAAATTATGTAAATTATGATCTTGGAGAGTGTCTGAGGCATGGACGACGGTAGGAAGAACTTGAACCTAGGGCTTCTTATACTAACACTTGCCCTCTAACCAATACCCCAGACTACCTCTCATCTTGGTTATCATAGGTGCTAAATAAATGTTGGGGACAGGTAGGTGGCACAGTGGATAGGATGCTGGGCCTTGGAGTCAGGAAGACTCCTTTTCCCTGGCCTCAGACACTTAGTAACTGTGTGACTCTTGGCAAGTCACTTGACACTGTTTGACTCAGTTTTCTCATCTGGGAAATTAGTAGAATAAGGAAATGCCAATCAGTCCAGTGTCCTCACCAAGAGAATCACAAAGAGTTGGACACAACTGAAACATGTCTCAACAAAAATAATAATAATAACAAATCTTTGTTGCTTTGAACTGAATGTATGATGAATGTTCTTCCAAAGCACTCATCTGCCTACAAAATGGCTTTTTTAAAGAGTAGGCAGGAGCTTATACTGTATCATGTTTTTCTCTCACTTATTGCAAGGCCTTTAGATGCATGTATGAATAACAAATAGATATCTATTTCTGGTCACATAGGTTTTATATGGGACTTGAATGTTAGGACATTCCCTGCTGCATCCATATACTTTACGGGGCCCTGTTAAGCTGTAAAGACTTAAACTATTCCTGTGGATACAAAATATCAAAGTTTCATTTCAGGGAAGCTCAAATGGATCCTCTTTGGACAAAATGACCATCAAGGGCCTTGTAACTACGCTCGGGCCTACCATTCTTATTATTTCATGACCAAAGCCCAAAAAAGCAAAAAGCTTCCCAGAATTACAGAATTTCAGAGTCAGATGTGACCTCAGTGACCATCTTGTCCAATTCATACCCCCAAAAGGAAGACCAACTATGCCATACTTAACGAGTGTTGTCTTGTGCAGGGGCTGTTGTACCTTAATAGCTCGTACACTTGACTTCTAAAGGGACTCTCCTTAGGGGATCGGGGATGCTGGACACATACTCCCGATAGCTCCATTTGGGGAAAGAGGTCAGTCTAGAGAGATTGGCCCTGGAGCTCCCTCTCTGTCCTCCACCCCAGAAAAGTACTGGGGTTCTGAGGGTTTCCATTAAGGCACAGTCAACCCCATTCCCTACTGGAGAACTCCCACCCCTTTAACACAAGGCCCCAGAGGGAATGTGAGTAGGTAAGTGTGTCCCTCCATTTGGAAGACAGAGACAACATACGTGTGTTAAGGAAGGAAGGTATCCTTTACAGGAAAATTTCATAGGCCTTTAGATTAGGTTAGAGGAGGGGCCTGGGGTCCCTCCAACATAGTAAGTAGAGGCTGAATCTGGTTGTGGTTCTTGCACTGCACTCCCTCCTATCTCTCATATAAGACACTTTGCCCTTTTAACTGCGTGTCCTTGGGCAAATCACCTCACTTCCTTGGATCTCAGTTTCCTCATCTGTAAAAGGCTTAGGTTAGACTAGATGGTCTTGGAGGTTCGTTCTAGCTTGGGGTAGATATACTACGAGCTTGTCCCACCACCTTATTTGATAGTTGAGGAAACCAAAACCAGAGAAGTGACTGGAGTTGTCCAAAGTCATGTCAGTGGCAAGGGTGGGATCCAAAACTGGGACCTCTGATGCCAAATTCAAGCATTCTTTTCACGAGACCATCCTGGTGTTTCAACGCACGATGCCCAGCCATAAGCTGCTGTTGATCTCATCAGCCCCCTGACCTGGACCCCCAACAAGAAGAGGATTGGATTACATCTGACTCTGAAATTCTGGGATTCTGAAAAGCAGAGTAAATCCAATATTTATCCCTGGAAGAATGCATATAAAATTGTCTTTGATGGCTCCACCTATGCATTTATTACCAAGCCACCTTATCTTACACAAGACCCTTACGCTTCAACTAAGAAGCGAGGTGACACAGTAGATAGATTGCTAAGCCTGGAATCAGGAAGATTTGATTTCAAATCTGCCCTTCCTAGCTATGTGACCCTGAGCAAATCATGTTAACTGCTCCCTGCCTCAGTTTCCTCAACTGTAAAATGATGATGTGATAATATCACCTACCTCCACGGGTTGTTATGAGGATCAAATGAGATCATATTTGTGAAGTACTTAGCACAGTGTCTAGCACAAAGTAGTTGCTAAATAAATGTTTTTCCCTCTTTTTTCCTACCCAGAACCTACCATTTAGGACTCCCCACTGTAAATTCACTGCCACATCTTCTTCTACCTCCTCCTGCCAACAAAACCCTATCCCGTGTCTCTCCAGGACCCCAGTCTCTCTCCACTAAGTAATTCTTCACATGTGAGTTTTAAATTACCTCTCTCAGGTAAGATAACAAGGACCTTTTATAGCCGACGCTTTAATTCTTAAGAAGAAATCCAGTAGTGGATATTTCCAGTTCTGTCACAGACTGCTTGGGAAGGTCATTTTAAAAAAGTAAAGCTCTGTGCCCTTGTAATTATACCATGTAACATAAGGGAAGCTAAGTAGCATAGTGGATAGAGTACAACGCTTGGAGTTAGGAATATCTGAGTTCAAATCCAGCTATAGACACTTACTAGCTGTTTGACCCTGGGAAAGTCACTTCACCCTTCTTTGCCTCAGTTTCCTTGACTGTAAAATGAACTGGAGAAGAAAATGGAAAACCACTCTAGCATCTTTGCCAAGAAACCCCAAATGGGGTCATGAAGAGCTGGACACAACTAAACAACAATTATAGGCAGTCACCTCTGAACAGGGTCTGTCGAGCTTGTGATTAAAATCTCATTCATTCTCTTGAGAAGCATCTACTTCTAGATGACAGTGTATAATGTGTGTGTGTGTGTGTGTGTGTGTGTGTGTGTGTGTGTCCTGGACCCCTCTGACTGTCTGGTGAAACATGCCTAGGGACCTTTTTTCAGAATCAAATTTTTAAACGCATAAAATCAAACAAATACAATTTCTAAGGGAATCGATTATATTGAAATATGTTCTTTTTTCCCTTCCCAGTTCACAAATCCTCTGAAATCTCTCTGCAGACTTCCTAGGAGGAGGTAGACCTCAGGTTAAAATTCCTGCTCTGGAACCCTAGCAAGTATTGACATGGTTGTTGATAATGGAAATAACTCTGGACTGAATGTCAAGAAACCTGGACTCTAGGTCTGCCACTACCTCTCTTCTCACTTGCTTGGGAACTTGAATGCATCAAGTACTTAATAAGCTCTTACTGTGTACAAAGCACTGTGCTAAGCTCTGGGGATACAAGTGGAAAAAGACAGATATCCCTTGTCTTTGAGGAGCTCACATTCTTTTGTGGGGAAACCACACATTTAGGTTTCAGGGACACACTGGATGGAATTTTTCCATGGTCCTTAAGGTGCAACAGCGGAGCAGATGGTAAGGACTCTTCTTTAATGTCATTTCCACTGATTGGTAAAATCATATCAGTTTCTGATGTGGAACCATTTGACAGCACCAAGAACACTGGTGACAGGAACTTTCCTTTCTGGGTTTTGGTAGGTGTGGCTGTAGCCCCTGCAGGAGCAGTCACCAAGCTGCCCAGTATGATGGCGGAGCGTACTGTGCTCAGTGTTGCTATTATCAAGTTCTTGGACTATCTCCTGGGCTGTGTCCATCAGGGTCTAAGGGGAGATGGTGGCATTGGTTCAATTTGCTTAGCACATGCTGCCTTCTTAGGTCACCTTGCTAGCTTGGCTTGCCCTCTTACAAGAGTCAGTTGGCAGTTAGGGGCATGTTCCCTTCTCCCCAAAAGTTGCTCTCTCTGATGGCTGTGAGGGCTTCAACTCCCAGAATTCTGCGCCTATTGACAGTTGCCAGGAAGTTGCTGCTAGTAGTGATAAGGAAGGGGGAACCCTTCTCCCTAATGATATCCCCTCGGTGATGGCTATGGCAGATGGGCTGAAAACAGATTAGGAGATTTGAGGAATACTGCTATTCCCCAGGCTCTTGGATTCAGGGTCCTCATTGTTTCCATCAGAGTCTGAGAGGAGACAGTGGTCAAGGTGATGGTGATGGTGGTGGTGACTTGCCTAGTATAATGATGCCTCCCATTTTGCCCTCAGGATGCCCTGCTTCTATAGCTAGGCTGTCCTGCCTGCCCTGTGAGTGAGCAAATCATTTCATCTCTCTAGGCCTCCCTCAGTTTCCTCCTCTATAAAATGAATGGGATGGACTGGATGACCTCTGAACTCCTTCCAGATAGGATATTTTATGGTTCTGCACTTCTGTGTTGGTCCCATGAGTCATCACCCTAAAAACAAGGTTCATTATTTCCAAAAAGCAGGAAAAGTGCTAGGACAGAGAACAGAAAAGGGCATGTATAAAAATGTGTCTGCTTGCAAGAGAGAAATGGGAAGAGGCCAGGACCAACTTGCTTCTCAGCTGCCATTCCTTACTACTTACATTTTTAAACACTTCCCTGCTCCAGTCAAACTAATTTTCTATTGAATTATCGAACGTGGCCTGACCACCACAGAGCATGCAGTGTTAACTTGCTTTAGTTAAAGGTATTGAATATTGTCAAGCCTTGACCTAGCTCTTGCTTCATTGTTCATTGTGAATGTTTGCTTATGATTTCAGTGCTTGAAATAATACTTGGGCTAGGCTGCTATCTTTTCCCTCCCTGTTCTCTATGCCAATGCCTTAGTTGTAAGGGAAAGATTGATGGCCTAAGCATAAGCTCTTTAATTTTGTTAATGAAAATTATTAATTAAAAAAATGAATAAGAAAATAAATCCCAGTTGGAGAAATGCATTAATGGTGCTTCATATACTCATAGAAAAATGCAAATAAGGATTTTCCTTTACCCTAATTAGTAGACATATAAATTCTAGCTCCATTTTTCACTCGAGCCAGTCCTTTTCAAGATTGGAGAGAGATATTGACTCACTTGCGTTAAAGGTAAGTATGAAGTACATTAAAATAACCATTTTCCCTGTAATCAAGTTTAGCCCTGCAATAACTTTGGGCTATGACATTCCTTCAGAAATGCTGTCTGATCAAAATTCTCTGTGCAGGAGCAACTTATGGAATTCTGCTGGGCTAGGAGAATTGCTGCTGGGACAGTCAAAATCAATTTGTTCCTGTGATTGACACTGAGGCCTATATGTCAGCCATGTTCTCTAATACCATCTGTGCTCTGAATGTGATCAATAGGTATCCACTATCTGCCCAGGAAATGTGCTGTTTGATTAGTTTTACATGGGCGAGGATACAACAAAAAAATAATGTCTTGAGATGGAGTTTCATAATGTGTACAGAGAAGCGAGCTCGATGAATTATTACAATATAGTTTGCACCGATCAACTTTTGAACTTTCATTGAACTTGTAGATTAAGAAGAGGCAGTTTTTTTCCAAGAGGAGAATTCACTCGACAACCAACAATTTTTCTTTCACATATTTAAGGGAGATGTTCGATCTGGTAAGGAAATAATAGTAATTTATGTCTCTGATAATTGAGAAGGATTATAGTTCTATACACAGAAAAAGCAACCTAGCCTGGGTCCCTCTGAGTCATAGGCCCATTAAAGAAGGCACTTCCACCTTAAAACTGTTGAAGCCTCAGGATGCAGAGTCTGAGAGCTCTCAAAGAGGAAGGTAAAAGAGAGGAAAGAATTCACTATCAAAAACCCGAGAGCATCCTTTCTATCTTCCTAAGCAAGGTCCATAATTATGGTTTGTACATTCATTTTATTGCCTACAATTTTTAAAAATCAGGGAACTATTTACCTTCTTGCCTGTATATGTGCAAACATATGGGGATAGACACACATACATACACACACACGCACACACACGCACATACACACACACATACACCCTGTATAGTGGGAGAAAGCCTTCCTAATATAAATAATGAACCTGCCTACTTCAATCCACAGAGACCTACAGCTCTCAGGATATCATTTGTCCTATAATCTGTTGTAACTGACTAGCACAGATTAAAAGTTAAGAGAAAAGAATTGCTGACCAGCTGGAAACACGTTTGGTACATTCAACCCGCTTCAAGTAATGATTTTTCTGATAAACCAGCATCAGCTAAGATGAGGGTCCTAATAGATGCACATTAGTAATCCTGCTGCCATTATATCAAATGACTTGTATTTTTTTAATGTTCTTCTGGCAACCAACTGACTTTGCTGAGCCCTAGAGTTGCTTAGAGTACAGTACGCAAGAGATTTAAGCTGAATTACACTGGTGGTCACACTAGAAAGTGTTCAGTCACCCCTAAAGATTACAGATCTGCTCACCCATCCCAGATCTCTTTCCTGTTTGCTGTTTCTTATTTTCCTAGAAACCTTTCCTGATCATAGAATCATACATTTAGACCTGGAAAAGATCTTTTGTGGATTGTTGTTAAATCATTTTTCAGCTGCGTCCAACTCTTTGTGACTCCCATTTGGGGTTTTCTTGGCAAAGATACTGGAAGTGGTTTGCCATTTCCTTTTCCAGTTCATTTTACAGATGAGGAAACTGAGGCAAACAGGGTCAAGTAATTTGCCCAGATTCACACAGCTATTAAGTATCTGAGAGCAGATTTGAACTCAGGAAGCTGAGTCTTCCTAACTCCAGGCTTGGCACTCTATCTACTGTACCACCTAGTTGTTCCTAGAGCGGACCTTAGAAATCATCAGATTTAATTCCTTCATTTTACAGATGAATGTAGCTGTTCCCCCACACATAGCATAGAGATATCATTGTATGGCTTAAAGGGAGGTAGAACAATCATCTAAAGAAAAAAGATTTTTTTTAAAATACAAACACAAAGTATTTTCTGGAATGGAAAGGCAAAATCTTCTTCTGAAACAGAAACTGAACGTAGGAAGAAAATTGCCAGAAACTTTTTTGCTTTGGTCAAAAAAATGTTTCCCAATACTCAGAGTGTTTGCCTGAGGCAACACCCAGTCAAAGAAAAGGGTTAAGTAAAAAATGAGACAAAAAAGGTGGCCTAAGGAATCACCACCACAAAAAATCAATCTGAGTGGAAAAAAAAATCTTGCCTCCAAAGTTACTCACCAAAAATTGTTAGCTTACAAAATCAACACGTAAACAAAACTGCTGGTAGAAAACAATTCCTCTTTACACTTATTCTAGGTCAGCAAAAGTATAAATAAACCTAAACAATGAGCCTTCTAGAATTGAACACTGAAGGTTCTAGTGGCCATTCAACAATATAAACCTAAGGGAACAAGAAGCCCCATTTAGAAAACGTGACATTACTCCTGAGATCCATGGCAGGAGACAGGAAAAAATTGTCCAAGATGTTTAGAAAAACTAGCAACAACCCTCCTCCCACGTTTCTATAGCAAAATAAGTGATCAAAAGTTATATTCCTAAAAACAGAGCTTTCACATGTAGTGAGAGCTTTCTCCTTACATGTATCATAGGGGTGTCATTGTGTGGATCAAAGTGGGGCAAAATAGTCATCTCGGGTATCCAATCTACATACTTTCAGTAATACAATGAGAATACAGGCTAAAGATAAAACCTTGGTTCCTTGCAAACACATCTATCAACAAGCATTTATGAAGTACCTCCTGTGTACCCAGCACCAAGCTAGGGGCTGGGGATACAAATATAAAGGATGAAATAATCCATACTTACGAGAAGTTTATATTCTAACAGAGCAGATGATAATAAAGGTAATAATTTGTTACATGTATTAACATATGCTAAAGCTGACTCCATAATGAAATCAGATTAGGTGTTTATTTCAAAGTTATAACATTTTGAAAGCTTTTAAAGATATATATAATTGTAATATTATTTATATAAGCATATTAAATTATATTCCTCTTATCAAATCATTTTACAAAAGTAAAAAATAAATATCTAAAAAGCTTAAGAATCATTCAAGTAGATGGATGGATAGATGGATGGATGGATGGATAGATAGATAGATAGATAGATAGATAGATAGATAGATAGATAGATAGATAGATAGATGATAGACAGATAGATAGACAGACAGACAGACAGAAAGACAGACAGACAGACAGACAGACAGACAGACAGATAGATAGATAGATAGATAGATAGATAGATAGATAGATAGATAGATAGATAGATAATAAATACAAATAAATAGCAAATAGTTAAATCCATGTTATGGATTGTTGTTTATCCTTCATTCCCAAAGAGAACAACTGACATCAGCCAGTAAATCGGATTTAAGTGAAGCAGAAATGCGCAAAGTTATCAGCCCCACTCTCTCCTGCAGTCATTAAAGTTCAGTGGTGAGACATAGGTCAAGATAACTGGAAATGGCCCAGGATGCAGTGGGAGACCTTGGCCTTTTTAAGCTAAGGTCTTTCCCAGGTCTGAGGTTATCTGAGGCAACACCCATTTAGTGGTTAAAGGCTAGGTAAGATTCCAGGTAAAAGATGGCTTATTTTGCCTTCACAAAAGAATCAATCAGGACAGGCACGACTTGGTATTTCTAACCAGAACAGAAATCATTGCTACTTACAGTTGCTCTGAGCCATCAAAACCAAAACAATGAGCAAGTGGGGCTTGAGCCAGGGCTTCCCACTGGTCAATCAGTAACCTCATTTGGAGTCTTCTTGACAGAGATACTGCAGTGGTTTGAAAAAGAAGAAGAGAAAAAAAAATCAACCAAAGTAATTAATATATAAAAAATTATGAAAATATGTGCAGTGTTCCACACCCATAGACTTCCCACCTCTGCAAAGAAATGGAGTGGAGGGTGTTTTCTTTTATCTTTAATTTCGAGTCATGCCTGTTTAGAGTTTTACAACATTCACTTTTGACCATTTTCATGCTATTCTTTCAATGTACATTTTTGTAGTTATTATATAACTCATCTTCTTCGTTCTGCTTCCTTTTCAGTCTTTATTAGTTCATTTCAGTCTTTCCATGCTCCTTTGTATTTATCATAAGTATCATTTCTTGAGGCACAATAATAAGCCAAATAGTACAATCTCTGAGTCAAAGGCTACTGACATTTAGTCACTTTATTTGTATAATGACAAATTACTTTCCAAAATAATTGTACTTATTCATAACTCTAGTCTGCCCATGTAACCTACAAACTGTTCAAAATTAACTATTCTTTTCTTTTGTCATCTTTGCCAATGTTCAAGGTATGAAGTGAATCCTCGGGGCTATTTTGATCATTTCTCATATTATTAGTCATTTGGAACATTTTTTTCAAATGGCTGTCAATAGTTTACAAGTCTTCTTTTGAGGCCTTTTCATATCCTTTGACTATTTATCTATTGGGGTGCAAAGAATGAATGGTACAGTGGAATGAATACCAGCCCTGTTGTCAGAAAGACCTAATTTCAAATCTAACCTCAGATACCAGCTGTGTGGCACTGGACAAGTCACTTAACATCTATTTGCCTCAGTTTTTTATCTGTAAAATGAAGGTAATAATAGCACTTGATATCTAAGCACTAAGATATTTTGTTTCTCCAAATGAATTTTGTTATTATTTTATTGATTGCTGTAAAGTATGTCTTGGATAGTTTTATTCATATATATTAAAACTAACTTGTAGTATTGTCACTTTTATTATAATGGCTTGGTCCAGCCATGAGCATTGAATATTTCTCCAGCTATTTAAGTGTGATTTATTTTGTTAAGGAGCACAATTATTTTGTATACTTTAGTAGATTGATCCCCAAATATTTTATATATTTTGTAGTCATTTTCTAATGGAATTTTTCTTTCTTGTTGCCTCTTGGAGATTATTATCGTTATCCTCATCCTCATCTTCATCATCATCATCATCATCATCATCATCGAAAATGTGGTTGATTTTGTGAGTTTATTTCATAGCCTGTAACTTTGTTGACCTTATTGTCTCAATTAGCATCTTTGCTAATTCCCTAAGATATTCCAAACATATCATCATGTCATAAGTAAATAATTTTCTCTTCTCTTTGCCTATATTTATGTTTTTAATTTCTTTTTCATGTCTTATTGCTATTACTAGGATCTCTAGGCCACTGTCAAATAACAGTAGGAAGAATGAGCAACCTTGCTTTATTACGTACCTATTGGGAAAGCTTCTAATACATCCTCACTTTATATATTTGCTTTTTGTTTTAGATAGATATATTTTATAATATTAAAAAGGTCCCTCTATTCCTATACTTTGTGGGCTTTTTAGCATAAATGGATATTATATTTTGTCAACTTTATTCAGCATCTATTAAGATAATCATATGGTTTTGGATTTTTTATTTTTAGTATGTTGATTGTTTTCCTAATATTGAACCATCCTTGTATCCCTGGTATAAATTCAACCTGATAATAGTGGATGATTTCTTAGACAAATTATTGAGTCTGACAGGATTTTATTTAGAATTTTTGAATCTACATGTTCATTAATGATGTTGATCTATAGTTTTCCTTAGGTGTTTTATCTTTCCCTGGTTTAGGTATTAAGACTTTGTCTCATAAAAGAATTCTGATAGAGTTCATTCTTTCTTAATTTTTTTAGAATAATGATAATAATAATAAAAGCTAACATTTATATAGCATGTTAAAGTATGCGAAGTACCTTCTCTTCACAACAACGCTAGGAGGGAGATGTTATTATTATCACCATTTTGCAGATGAGAAAACTGAAGCAAATAGGGTTAAGTGACTTGCCCACAGTGTCTGAGGCCATATTTGAATTTTGGGAGGTGTATCTTCCTGACTCCAGGCAGGACATTATATCCAATTCACCACCTATTTGCCCTCTCTTAACCATTATAACTATCCAAAAGTAAAACGGGCTGCTTCTGGAGGTGACACGTCTGAGGCTGTATACTTGTCAAGTAGGTCATAGCAAAGATTCCTTTTGGGTGTAAGTAGGATTAAATGACCACTGAGGTCTCCAAAAGAACAGATTATACTCAGACCACTGGGCAAATGCCTGACCATTATCTACCATGTTTAGAGCTCTCTATGATACAGAAAGTAATGATTTACTTTCCAGAGCTGTATTCTTACACTGTAGCTTGTCTTGAAGAATGCAACAGAGAGTTAACAGGCTGGGAAATTTGGACTGAACAAAGCTCCCTAGCTGAAGATGGAAACTGGCTTCACTTAGCTAAAAGAAGATCATGGGCAGCTAGGTAGTGCAGGGGATAACTCAGTGGGGCTAACATCAGGAAGACTCATCTCCCTGAGTTTAAATCTGGTCTCAGGCACTTACTGGCTATGTGACCCTAGGCAAATCACTCAACTCTGCTTGCCTCAGTTTCCACATCTGTAAAATGAGCTAGAAGAAGGAAATGCAAACCACTCCAATATCTCTGCCAAGAAAACCTAAAATGGGGTCACAAAGTCAGACAGGACTGAAAAACTACTAAAAAGCAAAAAGAAGGTCATATTGAAGCCTTCTACACTTAAGGCCTGAACAATGATTCCCAGCTGTTTTCAGGAATATCCCCTGTACTTCCCAGAGCTATCTCCTGTCTCTGTCCAAAGTTATCCGTGGTTCTAGCAGCTGTCTCCTCCTAATGCCCCTCCTAAATACATTGTACTCTGACACAGGATACAATTACCCCCTCCTACGCCTAAAGAGAATGCAGTAACCCCCAAACTGGGGAACCCTAAGGGTTCTGTGTTAAAAATACAAATGTGGAGTCTTAAGTATTTAAAATGTTGTAAAGGAAGACAATGATAACTCCCAGGGGCCAGGTGGAGGTACATTTAACATGTAAATGTACATTGTGAATCCCTGAATAGGGAGATTATACAGGGATGAAGTGAACTGTGTTTCAGGGGAAAGATGTCCAGATGGAATGGTGGAGAGTTAAAGGGAGCTTTTAGAGAAAAATAGTCAAGAAAGTTTGTGCACAGTAGGCATCAAAGAATATTTGTTGATTGGCTTAGACTTAGAGGAAGGGAGGAAATATAACCACCTAGATTGCAATAACTAGGAAAGCAAGACTTGGGGAAAGAGCTTGCAAGAAGAGCCTAAGAACCAGAGAAAGGAGGTTGAGAAAAAGTAAAGATGGTGGTAGGAAGATAACAGCAAAAGCAGCAAATCACAGCGTACTGAGCTTGGAATAAGAGGACCAGGGTTGGAATCCCTGCTGCCCCTCCAAGTACATAAGGGATTTTGTAAGAAACTTCTTGATGAGGGTGAAAGACGAGAATGTTAAAGCTGGCTGGAAGTTCAACAACAACAAAAACAAACCTAAATAAGATTTTGGCAACTGGTTCCATCACTTCCTGACAAACAGAGGAAGAAGAAATGAGAGTAATGTCAGGTTTTATATTCTTGGCCTCAGAGATCACTGAAGATGGTGACTACAGTCATGAAATTAAAAGACACTCCTTGGAAGGAAAGCTATGTCCAAATTGGACAGCATTCTAAAAAGTGGAGTTATCACCTTGCCAATGAAGGTTCATATAATCAAAGTTATGATTTTTTCAGTAGTAATGTATGGCTGCGAGAGTTGGACCATAAGGAAAACTGAGCACTGTACAAGTGATACTTTCGGATTGTGGTGCTAGAGAAGACTCTTGACAGTCCCTTGGGCTTCAAGGAGATAAATCAGTCAGTACTTAAAGAAACTAATTCAGGAGGGCAGAGCCAAAATGGCAGAGTAGAAAGATGCATATACTCTAGCACTTACCCCACAGTCCACAAAATACCTGTAAAAAATGACTCTCAAAAAATTCTAGAGCAGCAGAAGTCACAGAACAACAGAGTGAAAGAGGTTTCCAGACCTGGAAGGCCAATAGGAAAGATCTATCTCACAGGATGCTAAGTACAGCAGACCCCAGCCCTCGCCACATGACACTGGGAGGAACAGGACCTGAACAGACCTGGGGGCAGAATTCTCAGCAGGGAGGGTCCCAGATCCCTAAAGCCATAAGTGCCAAAGAAAGCTCCAAAGGTCAGTGTGGGAGGGCATTCCCCAGCTGGGAGAGAGGTGAGTGGGGTTCCCACAACACTGGCCTCAGATGGCAGCAGAAGAGGCAGCAGCAGCAGCAGTGGGTGGCGGGCAGCTACAGTGGCTGCAGAAGCAGCCTAGGTCCATTGTCCAGGCAGCTCAGCTTAAAGCCTCTGAGGGAATTGAGCAGCTGATCTAAATCTCAGCCTTGAGCATGGTACTGGGGGTAGGAGGATCACTAGGACCCTCTTCTTGACAAAGAATTCAGAAGTCAAGTAACTAGCTGGGAAAATGCCCAAAAAAGGGAAAAAATAAGACCATAGAAGGTTACTTTCTTGGTGAACAAGTGTCTCCTTCCATCCTTTCAAATGAGGAAGAACAAGGCATACTGTCAGAGGAAGTCAAGGCTTCTGCCTCCAGTACCTCCAAAATGAATACGAAATAGATTCATGCTATAGAAAATCTTGAAAAGTAAGTCAGCAGCTAACTAGAGGAGAACCAAAAAAATGCTGAGGAAAATAACACTCTTAAAAATAGGCTAACTCAATTGGAAAAAGAGGTACAAAAAGCCAATGAGGAGAAGGAGGCTTTAAAAAGCAGAGTCAGTCAAATGGAAAAGAAGGTTCAAAAACTCACTGAACAAAATAGTTCTTTAAAAGAGAGACTGGAGTTCAGGGAAGCTAATGACTATGACATAAGCCAAGAAGTTAAAAAACAAAACCAAAAGACTGAAAAAATAGAGGATAATGTGAAACATCTCAGTGGAAAAACAACTGACCTGGAAAATAGATCCAGGAAAGACAATTTAAAAATTATGGGACTACCTGAAAGCCATGATCAAAAAAAGAGCCTAGACATTATCTTTCATGAAATTATCAAGGAAAACTGCCCTGACATTCTAGAAACAGAGGCAAAATAAATAGTGAAAGAATCCACTGAAAGAGACCCAAAAAGAGAAACTCCTAGGAATATTGTGGCCAATTTCAGAGTTCCCAGGTCAAAGAGAAAATATTGCAAGCAGCTAGAAAGAAACCATTAGAGTATTGTGAAAATACAATCAGGATAACACAGGATCTAGTAGCTTCTACATTAAGGGATCAAAGGGCTTGGAATAGGATATTTCAGAAGTCAAAGGAACTGGGATTAAAACCAAGAATCACCTACCCAGCAAAACTGAGTATAATACTTCAAGGGAATAAATGGTTATTCAATGATATAGAGGACTTTCAAACATTCATGATGAAAATAACAAAACTGAATAGAAAATTTGACTTTTGAACACAAGAATCAAGAGAAGCATGAAAAGATAAACAGGAAAGAGAAATTATAAAGGACTTTCTAAAGCTGAACTCTTTACATTCCTACATGGAAAGATAATATTTACAACTTTTGAGGCTTTTCTCAGTATTGGAGTAGTTGGAAGGATTATACACATACACACACATACACACACACACACACACACACACACACAGAGTACAGGTTGATTTGAGTCAGAAGAGATGATATCCATAAAAAACAAAATTAAATTAAGGGATGAGAGAGAAAAATATTGGGAGGAGAAAGGGAGAAAGGGAATGGAGCAGGCTATCACTCATAAAAGAGATAAGACAAATCTTGTTCAATGGAGGAGAAAAAGGAGGAGGTGAGAGGGGAAAAGTGAAGCTTACTTTTTTCACATATGGCTTAAGGAAGGAATAACATGCGTACTCAATTTGATATGAAAATCTATCTTACACTACAGGAAAGTAGGGGAGAAAGGGACAAGTGGGATGAGGGGGATGATAGAAGGGAGGGCAAATGGGAAAAGGGAGTAACTAGAAGTAAGTACTTTTGGGAATGGACAAGGTCAAATGAGAGAATAGAAAAAAAGGGGGGAGCAGAGAGGATAGGATGGAGGGCAATATAGTTAGTCTTATACAACATGACTATTATGGAAGTCTTTTGCAAAATGACACATATATAGCCTGTGTTGAATTGCTTGCCTTGTCAGTGGGGATGGGTAGGGAGGGAGGGAAAGAGAGAAGTTGGAAATCAAAGTATTAGAAACGAATGTTGAGAATTATTATTGCATATAACTGGGAAATAAAAAATACAGGTAATGGGAAATAGAAATTTATCTTGCCCTACAAGAAAAGAGAGAAGGAAAGGTGAGGTATGAGAGAAGGGAGGGTACATTGAGGAAAGGGGTAATCAGAATGCAAAGTATTATGGGGAGGGGGGGAGAGATGGGGATAAAAATTGGACCTCAAAATTTTATGGAAATGAATGTTGAAATCTAAAAATAAATAAATAAAATCTAAAAAAAAGAAACTAATTCAGGCTATTCACTGGAAGGTCAAATAATGAAGCTGAAGCTTAAATACTTTAGCCACATAATGAGAAAACACGACTCGTTGGAAAAGACCCAGATGTTCTGAAAGATTGAACACATAAGGAAAATGGAACAGCAGAGGATGAGATGACTAGATAGAAACAATGAACATGAGCTTGGACAAACTTTGGGAGAGAGTGGAGGAGAGAAGGGCCTGCCATTCTATGGTCCAAGGATTCATGAAGAGTTGGAAGTGACTGAATGATTAAACAACAATACAAGTCACCACATCAATGAATCTTAATATCTTCATTGATAAACTGAAGAGGTTGGGTGAAATGAAAGGTCCCCTCCAGCTCTAACTAGTGGAGCACATGACTTCAAGAGCAGCTGTTATAAGAGACAATCTATGTGTCCACATAAAAGGACCTTATTCCTACAGAGATACTGAGACCCAAGGCAATGGTTTCACCTGGGACCAAAAGTGGGGTAATAGAATGGAGTAATCGGAATAACTGTGTCTGAAAGAATCCTTAGAAATTAATTTCAAACAACAAGACCCAACTCATATCCTACCTACTCTATGAAAACTGCATCAGCCCACACTAATCTCAGAATCATATAATTTCATAGAAGAAAAGGACCTCAAAAACCATCTCGTCCAACCCATGGCTGAGCAGGTATGTCCTCTGTGAAATCCACCCAACTCTGAGCATTTTCAGTGGCTGACCCCCATGCCTAGAACTCCCCTCCTCAATCTCTGCCTCCTGGTTTCTCTGGCTTCCTTCAAGGGTCATCTGAAGTCTTACCTTCTGCAGAAATCCTTTCCCCATCTTCCTTAATCTTAGTGACTTCCCAGGATATTATCCTGCATGTACATTGTCTGCTTGTTGTCTACCCAATTAGGCTCTTAAGGACAGAATTGTTTTTGTATTTCTTGGTATCCCTAGCACTTAGTGTGTGTTCGTCCTTCTTTGCCAAAGAAGACCATGCCATCAGAGAAATGATGACATGACTTGCACTTGACTTTGTTTTGAGTGAGGGAGGGCTGTGCAGGTCACCAGCCTCAACTCTCCTCCAGAGCCACCTGAATCCAGTGACCAGATATCCGTCAGGATGACTGGAGATGACCCAGGATGAGGCAATTGGGGTTAAGTGACTTGCTCAAGATCACACAGCTAGTGAGTGTCAAGTGTCTGAAGTGAGATTTGAACTCAGGTCCTCCTGACTCCTGTATGAGTGTTCTATCTATTGTACCACCTAGCTGCCTGGTGCCTAGCACTTAGCACATTGCCTAGCACATAGTAGGTACTTAATAGATTAATGTTGATTCAACTGTTAAACGCAGTCCACTATTCCAGCCTCTCAAAAATGTTTTTGGATCCTGACTTTGTTATTAATCAGTCAATCAATTAATAAACATTCATCAAGCACCAGGTACCGTACTAAGTTGCCGGGGATACAGAAAGATAGTCCTTGCCCTTAAAGAGCTTTCAATTTTATCGTGGAGACAACATGCAAATAAATATATACGAAGCAAACTATATGCTCTACAGGATAAATTGGAAATAATTTTTTAAAAAGAGGAAAACACTGGAATTATGAGGAGTTAGGGAAGGCTTCCTGTAGAAGGTAGGATTTTAACTGGGACTTAAAGAAAAGTCAGGGTGGTCAGTAATCAGAGCAGAGGAGGGGGAGCTTTCTAGACACTGGTGACAGCCAGAGGGAATGCTGGGAGCCTAGAGATGGAGGGTCTTGTCCATGGAGCAGTCAGGTGGCCAGCGTCACTGAATGAAAGAGTACACATCAGAGAGTAAGGTGAAAGAAGACTGGAAAGGGTGGAGGGGCTAGATTATGAAGGACTTTGAATGCCAAACAGAGCATTTTGTATTTGCTTCTGGAGGCAGTAGGGAGCCACAAGAGTTTATTGAGTAGGGGATTGACATGCTTGGACCTGCACTTTAGGAAAATCACATTAGTGGCTGAATGGAGGATGAATTAGAGCTGAGAGACTTGGGGTGCCATCCAATAGATTGGCTACTTTGTGATGTCTGCAAAGTTGTTTCTCTCCTTTCCCTGATGTCTCAGTGGGTTTGGGACTGGTGCTCTGAGACAGCAAGACAGGAGAGGTAGTAACTTGAATTGGTGGCAACAAAATATGTTATCACAAAGCCAAAGTCACAGAGGTTCAAGTCACCCTTAACAGAAAGAAGTGGTTGGTTCACTTATCTTTTCTACATCCTTGGGGCTAGGGGGGCGGGGTTAGGCCCTTCCTTTGTACTAGAGAAGAAGTCTGAATTATTATAGTATTAAAAGATAAAATATATTCATATTACACATATATTTTATGTATTTCTGAGTTTCTAAACATTTTCTGTGTCATCTGCTGACTTTTTTGTGTGGTCTGCAGCTTCCGCAAAATGCCCCTGAAATTCCCATTTAATTTCTTATGCTGACCTGCAATATGTTGAAAACCCAATGGAGAAAGTCGCAATGTGGAAGAGAGAAGCATATTTAGTGAGCCTGTATGAGGAGAAGGGAGAAATTGATGCTAGAAGAGGAGAATTCATTCTCTCCTTAACTTTCTTTGAATTTCTTCTTGTCTTTTCGGTCCCATCAGTCTCTGCAGTGACTTCAGGTGCTTCTGGCTTCCAGCTCCAAAAGAGATCAATGTTACCAAGCTCTCTAGATTCAGGGGAAAAACCAACAATGAGAGGAGCTAACACTCTCCATTATGTCCCTATTCCCAGCATGCTACACTAGAGATTTTGGGGAACTTTCCCTTGGATGATATCTGCGATTCTCCCTTGATTTTGCTCCCAATGGGAGAGCTCCATTACTCTTTACTATCTGGTATATATTCTGCTGTGCATACATTCTCTGATTTCTATTTTGCTACGGACATGGATAAATAGGCTTTTTTGGCTGCTTATCATATGTGTGTTTGTTGTGGAACTGGTATTTGGTAGGAAAGGGGTAAAGCTTAGATCGAGATCTTCCTCTCCCCCAATCAGCAATCAGAAGTTTAATCTGAACCTGAAAATTACATCCTCTAGGAATGGGGAACTGAGGCCACACCACTGCTCCTAGACTACAAACTTCTTTTAACTTAATTAATCTTGAATAATCATGTGAAACTCAAGTGTGCCTTTTAGGAAAAATAAAGTTTTCTCTGGAAAACTGTAACTCAGAACAAGTGTCAGCAAAGTTGTCTAAGTCCCAAGATGGGATTCACACCAAAAGGCATTACTCATCAATTTTTTTATACTCATAATTTTTAAGGGAGCAGATAAATATAATTTTGGCATGGGAGCCTCTCTCTCTAAGAAGAGCAAAATGGCCAAGCTTCTGGCCCCAGCCTCCTGTTTCTTTTCCTGGCAGAAAATAGAGCCTCCCTTTGTTGGATAAGGGTCAAGAGAGAAGAAGCTGTAAATGTCTATTTTGCCTCCTTTCAAGTCACATGATGACCCCCATGCAACATGTTGGGAGGTGGGGGCAGCCTTTGCTACACATGAAAGAAAACTGAAGAAGTGGAGAGAGGTACCTGCTCTGGGATGATGATAGAGAAAAGTCTAGAGACTCAAGGGTAAGGAACAAAGAGGGATGGAAGAGTAAACATGACTAGCCTGGGCCCGCCTTACCTGGAAAGGCCAAGGAGAACTGACCAATTAGAAGAAGACACTTCAAAGAAAGTTACATCTTCCAGGCTGCAAGAGGTGCAAGAGGAAGCTATTGGAGAGTCATGGTCCTGAGAGTGAGCAGGGGAGCCCAAAGAGCAATGAAGCAGCAAACATGGCAGCTCAGGTCCCTCCTTGTGATGGAAACTCCAGGATGAACTGACCAATCAGAGGAAGAGGCCCCAGGGACACAAGGCTCTTCGACATAAAAAGGGAGAGGGGATTATAAGAATTTTCCAAAGCAATAAGACAACTAGAGTATGAAAATGATTAGCTGAAGCAGTAGAGAATATATATGTGTTTATATGACATAGACAGTCCATGGGTAAAGCCTAGTGGGTAGAGTGCTAGAGTTGGAGCCAAAAAAGATGTGAGTTCAAATCCTGCCTCAGGTAATTACTAGATATATGACCCTGATGTGAGTTCAAATCCTATCTTAGATACTTACTAGATGTATGACCCTGATGTGAGTTCAAATCCTGCCTCAGATACCTACTTGATGTTTGACCCTTGGCATGTCACTTAATTGTTGTGAGTCTCAGTTATTCCATCTGTGAAATGAGGATACTAAGTGCACCAACCTTCTAGTGAGGTTGTGAGGTTCAAATGAAAGAATATATGTATATAAAGTGTTTTTGCAATTCTTAAAGCAATATTGTTGTCCTTCAGTCATTTAGTCATGTCTGACTCTTGGTGACCCTGTGGACCACACTGTCCATGGGATTTTCTTGGCAAAGATATGGGAGCAGTTTGCCATTTCCTTCTCCAGGGGATTATAAAGTAATTTATAAGTAAATTTTAAACACCCACATATATGCACACATATATATGTATATATAATTTCATATATACATGTATATTTACATATATGTATATATAATACTATGTATATATGTGTGCATGTATATATACACACACATGCACACATATATACGTGCATATATGCCATTGCTACCCAAGGTAAACTCTGCTTTCTTATTTCACATAACGAGTTCCTAGTTAGCAGGAGAATTTCCTTCCCAATACCTGCACAATGACAAAAGCCTTTAGTCTCCATCAGAGGGAAATGGCATCCTAGTGAATGCTGGGGCTTTGGAAAGGACATGTCTATACGGGCTTTTGCGGGTCTTCTGTGAGGTTAGAATTTCTCCCTGTTGTCTCCTCCTCATCTACCTTGCCAGTCAGCACACAGCAGAGTTTAAACAGTGACAGCTTCAATAACCAGAGGGAGTTCAAAATGTCAAGCTCCCCTTCAGATTGGCATTCAGCTGAGGTTGCCACAGGCTTAACTAAGTGGGATCCCGACCCACCTCCGAATGACTAAGCAGGATGGGGGGAAGAGTCAGTGGGATTAGGAAGTCAGGAGGTTATTGGGAACTGAGCTTGATCCTCACAGTGGGGAAGGTAAAGACCATTTTTAACTAGGCAGGTGGACTATTGTGTAAATAGAGTCTGTCACAGATCAGCTGGGAGGTTCTGAATGAAAGCAAAACTGCTAATACCCAGAGCCCAGACTCACCGATCACACACACACACACACACACACACACACACACACACACACACACACACACACACACACCTCTCCTCCCTCCCCACACTCTCTGACTCTTACCAAATCTCTGCCTCTCAAATTCAGATGTTCTTTCATCCTGAGTCCAGAGTTGCCCTCCACATGCGTCCTTTATAGAGAGGTTTCTATATTGAGATGCTTTTGACTTAGGGTTCCTCACCATGGAAAGGTTTATAGTCCAGGAGAGGACACTGAAGGTATATAAGGAGACAGCTGGTGGTGCCCTTGGTTTTATATTGGAGAAGTCTGTGACTGTCTCCTAATGGAAAAAGGAACTTCTGAGTCTTCACATATTGAAATGAGATTGTTCAAAAGACTGTGTTCCAAATGATTTCAAAGAATTCTCCCGCTCATCTAACACATCCAGGTCATAGGTCACTCAAAACATGTCCTTTTTCTGGTATTTTGGGTGCAATGAAACAACCAAGCAACTGAAATAAGTGATGCAATTGAAAAGTTCCTATTCGGAGTGAGAGGAAGGCCTCTTGGGTCCAAGTCCTGGCTTAGCCACTTACTAAGATGCGTGACAATAGACAAAATATTTCCCCTCTGGGCTTGGCTTTCCGGGTGGATGGGGCTCTGGGGCTACTCAAAGTGTTTTCCAGCTTCAAACCTACAATGCTATAAACGAACCATAGAAGGAACAAATAACATAAAGCGAACAATGAAGTCTCTTGCCAGGGGCCAAGCTTCCCACAACTCACTGGGGCAAAGAATAGCAGGGGGAGGGTGGAAAAGGACAAGCAGTGACAGGGATGGATCGTCCAGGCTCTTCCTCCACAAGCCCTCACTGTGAAGCTCGCTGAAAGACCAAAGGGAAGGGCCACCTCTCAGAAAGGAGGGCTCTCACAATCCCAGGTGGTCTCTGTAAAGTGCACACGCTCGGGGGCTGAATTTGCAGTCCCTGTCTCCCGACTTTGGGAGTAATTAAATTGTACTTGCAGCTAATTGCACCTACAATTACCTACTTCCGGGTGCGATTAGCCACTTGCACCTAATTCTGAGTGTGCAAGTGTTTAATTTCGTGTGTGAGGAGGCGCAGTTCTGGTGGCCTCAGTTTTTGCACCTGCAACCAATTGTGAGCTGTAAAAGAAAAAGTTTTCAGCAAGACAGGTTGGAATGACTGCTCGGGCCCTTTCTGGAAGCCAGGACCTTGACCAATGAGATTCCGGTATTCTCTCTCTGCCTCTGCCTCTCCCTCTCTCCCTCTGCCCCTCTCTCTCCCTCCCTCTCTCTCTCTCTCTCTCTCTCTCTCTCTCTCTCTCTCTCTCTCTCTCTCTCTCTCTCTCTCTCTCTCTCTCTCTCTCTCTCTGTCTCTCTCTCTCTGTCTCCTCTGCCTCTGCCTCTCCCTCTCTCCCTCTGCCTCTCTCTCTCTCTCTCTCTCTCTCTCTCTCTCTCTCTCTCTCTCTCTCTCTCTCTCTCTCTCTCTCTCTCTCTCTCTTTCACACACACACACAAACACACACCACTTAGGCCCAGGGCCCCTCCTTCTCCCTGCCTTGCCCCACCTCTCTCTACCCTCTGCTCTCCCCAGCGACCTCTGAGCATCCAGAGGTATGGCAAAGACTGGAGCACAGAACCCATGAATAAAGACAAAGGGAACTGGACTTCTTTAGCTTGGGGACAGAAGGCCAACAAAGAATTCTTCAGACTGGTTCTATGGGGCTCAGTTTAGATGCAATTATTCAAATAAAAACTCGAGGAGAATTGTTTGGGGGCTTGAAGGGGATGACTAGGCAACAATTGTCATTTTCTTCTAGAGAACTCCCCCTTCTCTCCATTTCAAATTGTACAACCCTTGTCTGATTCTAATGCAGATCTGGAAAATTTCTAAATAATTTACCTAAAGCCATAGATCAAGATGGCCTGACCAGTCTGCTCTAGCTTCCTTGAGTCACACAGATGGTAAATCCTGGAGCCAGGATGCAAACGCAGATCTCTTCTGAGCCAAATCCGATGCTTACTGTACCAGCAGCCCATGCTGCCTGGATGCTTCAAGCGCTGAATGACCTTCTCGACTTGAGAGCCCTTTTCTTATTACCCTTTGCTCGGGAAAAAACCCAGCTCAGGAGCTATTGTGACTAGGTTCATAAATTTAGATTCCAAAAGAACCTTAAAGGTCATCTAGTCTTAACACCTTCAGTCTCAGAGAGGTGGAACAGCTGCCCCTAAGTCTCATGGGCAGGGCCAAGAGTTACAATTCTTTCCGCTAAACCACAATTGCTATCTCATCCATAATAAATAATTTAATATATATTCCTTATTTCTTAATCATTTAAATAATAGCTAACTTTTACATGGCACTATATGCCAAGCACTCTGCTGAGCTCTAATAATCATAGCTAACATTAATATAGCATTTACTATGTACCAGGCACATTAATAATATAAACTAACATTTACATAGTGCTTACTATGTGCCAGGCATGGTGCCACGCACTTTACAATTATTATCTCATCACAAGAACCCTAGAAACTAAATGCTTTTGTTATCCCCATGTTACAGATAAGAAAACTGAGGCTAGCAGAGTTGCCCAAGGTGATGTAGCTAGAATGCATCTGAGGTTGGATTTGAGACACCTCTTCCTGACTCCAGACACAGCGCTCTTTTCACCATGCTAGTGAGCTGCTTTAAATAATCTGAATGAACAATTTTGAATGAAATCAGAGGACCTTGTAAAAAAAAAATGTTCTATGACCGGCTATTAAATATATTTTAAGCAATTTTTACATTTGGGCTGAGAAGGACAACATTGCTTGTATCGTTCAGAACTTAAATTTGAGTGAAATCCAATCCACTTTCTTTTTTTAAAAGGTCCTTGGATGAACGCAGGAGTAGGGGTGAGGGACAGGCTGACCATGTTATCCTGGGAAGTTAAGGAGACACAGCAAAGTCAATAGGGACAAAGAGATAATCTCAGTTTCTGCTCCCATTCTTTCTCTTAACAGAGACAACAAAAGTGACCCTCCCTCTGGAAAGGCCTCTCCCATGTTCCTGGTGTAGAAGCCAGTAATGCTCTCATTGGCAGGCTGATAATGAGGAAGGGCCAAGGGTTGTTTGGGAGTGGAGGGCAGTCTCCCTCCTCACTCTGAGAGAGGAAAAACTGCACAAGACAGGAAATAGCACTGAAGTAAGCTTTACAACTTCACAGTCTTACTTAAGGCAAATCCTAATAATCTGAATGGTTTTCCTAGCTTCCTTGTTCAGATCCCCATTGCACCCTCTTTTCAAGCCTTTTATTAAGAAGTACCCTTCTGATTTCTGCCATTTTTGACCCACCTCATCTTTCACCTTTGGTTCCCCCTAAACTGATTAATATCTCTCCCCATTTGGTGGGAGGGAGCTACATTCTTGTAAGAGGACGTGGCTCTTGACTAAGAGATTTCAGAGTGCTTTATGCTGTGTACCTGTGTCAATGGATAAAGAACTTGCTTCCGGAGATTATTGCAGGAAATCTAGAGAAGGTATTGAAAAGAGAAAAGACAGAATTTTTGAATGGCTCAAGGGAGCCCCACCCCCATCCCAGGCAACCTCAGGTTCTGCAAAGAACAGATTACGCTTGGTCCCTTGATTAGATAATTCTCTCTCTCTCTCTCTCTCTCTCTCTCTCTCTCTCTCTCTCTCTCTCTCTCTCTCTCTCTCTCTCTCTCTCTCCCTCCTCTATCCTTGTTGAGATCTCTAAAAAGAGAAAAACTTCTTCATGGCTATGTACTCTTTGATCCCTTCTATTTTGTATGAGTTTCCTGATTTGCATTTATTATTTACTCCAACAAAGAGATGTACTAGCTAGTAATGATCGTCTGGTGAGGTCTAATGAAGGTTGTTTGTATGCTTGTGGGAGGAGGCTAAACTGGTTATAGTGATCAGTGTATTCCTCTCCCGTTGAAAGGAATCCTAGAAAGTATTTTTTATTCTAACCTATTGTACCCTTACACTACCAATATCTGAAGTGTGGTAGGCAGATATCATTCTAGCCCATTGATCTTCTGGAGATGAGCCAGAGAAATAGACATCATGTAGTCATGCCTTCCTCCAGATCTCTGCCAAGGTAAAAATCTTACTCACTCTCAAAGATTGATGGGCTAGGTCCTAGTTGAGATAGCCGCCCATGCCACAGTAGAGCCAACTGGGTTCCATAGTCTAGCCAAACCTATATCTTATACCAGGAATCCTTAATCTGGTGTCTATGAACTTTTTATTCAAAATATTTGGTAACCTTGTTTCAATACAATTGGTCTTCTTTGTAATCCTATGTTTTTTTATTTTAAAATTTCTATTTTATTTTATTTTTGTTTATTTTGAGAAAGCGTCCATAGACCTCTATGGACTGCCCAGGAAGTCTGTAATATGAAAAAGCCTTAGAAATCCCATCTTACATTTATGTCCCTTATCCCAGCCCTAGTGACCAGGAATGAATGAATAAAAAGCACTTACTAAGGTTTACTATGTTCGAAGCATTGGGGAAATGTTGAGTATAAAAGTTAAGACAGTCCCAGGCCCTCAAGGAACTTACATTGTAATAGGAAGAGATAATACATATAGGAGAGTAAGAGCCAGGGAAAGATTTTTTGGTTTAGAAGTATAGGAAAGAAACAAGTATTTATTAATCACTCACTATATGCCAGGCATTATGCTAAGCACTTCACAAATATTATCTCATTTGATCATGAGTTAGATGCCATCATTATCCCCATTTTGCTGTTGAGCAAACTAAGCAGACAGAGAGCACACAGGGTCACACAACTAGTAAGGGTCTGAGGCAGGATTTGAAATCAGGTCTTCCTGACTCCAGGCCCAGCACTCTGGCCACTCACTGTCATCTGCTGGGGGCAAGGGTTGGTGACAGAGAAAGACAGAGACACAGAGACAAAGAGAGACACACAGAGAGAAAGACAGAGAGAGGGACATACAGAGAGAGACACAAAGACAGAGAGACAGAGTAAGACAGAGAGACAGAGAGAGAATGACTTGGAAAATCTGGCACTTATTTAGGTGGGATGGAGACCCGGTGCTAGAGCAACTCTATACCTCTGCCACCCACCCCAGTCACAGCACAGTAAATTGTTCCAATCCCTCTGCCTTTCCCTGCATCCTGTTCTCCAAGTTAGTCTATCAAGGGAAACAACATAAAATCAATATATACAAAATATGGAATGGGAATGGAGAGAAATGGAGAGGAGATGAAGAAAACTGGAGTTTTGAAGGAAGAGATTAGAAGAACCTGATGTGAGGGAGGGGTACATTCCAAGAAGGGTGTACAGCCAGTGCAAACATGGGGAGACAGGAGATGGGAGAATCATGTGTGAGGAACAACAGGAAGGCCAATTTGGATGTACCATTGGTAACTCCCTATCACCTCCAGGATTAAATATGAAGTCTTTTGTTTGGCATTCAAGGCCCTTCATAACTGGCCCCTTCCCCATACAGACACACCTTTTTAACCCTTAACTACTCATTCTACATACTCTGAAATTCAGGGACAATGACTGTCTGCAACAGTTGCCTCTACAATTCTCTCTTCTTATTCTCTCCTTAACCCCTTACAATCTGGCTTCTGACCTCATCATTCCACTAAAACTGCTCTCTCCAGAGTCACCAAAGTCTTCATTTCCTAATTCAACAGCCTCTTCCCAGTTCTCATTCTTCTCAACCTGTCTGTAGCCTGTGACACAGTTGATCAGCCTTTCTTCCTTGACACTACCCTTTCCTGGTTCTCCTCCTACCTATCTGACTGCTTCTTCTCTGTCTCTTAACTGAATCCTCCTCCAGATCATGCCTTCTAACCATGGTGATCTCATCAGCTCCCACGTATTTAATTACCATTTCTATGCTGATAAGTCTCAGATTTACTTTTCCTGTCCTACCTTTCTCTTCTGACCTCGAATCTTACATCTCCAACTACCTTTCAGACATCTCAAACTGGATGTCCAGGAGACATCTTAAAGTCAGTATGTCCAAAACAGAACTCAATTATCTTTCCCCTTAAACCCTGCCTTCCACCTACCTTCCCTATTACTGTTAAGGGCAATACCATCCTCCCAGTCCCTCAGGATCACAGACTATGGGTCACCCTGAACTCCTCTTAATTTCTCACCCCACCCCATTCCCTTAGCCAAACAGTTTCAAAGGCCTGACAGTTTCACCTTTGCAATATCTCCTGAATACACTCCCTTCTCTCCTCTAACACTGCCCCCATTCTGGTGAAAGCCCTTATCAATTCACACCTGGACTACTGCAATAGCCTACTGGGGGGGTCTACCTGCCTCAAGTCTCTCCCTACTCCAATCCATCCTCCATTCAGATACCAAAGTGATTTTCCTAAAGCCCAAATCTAATTACTTTACTCCCATACTCAATAAACTCCAGTAGCTCCTTACCACCTCCAGGATCAAATATAGAATCTTCTGTTTGGCATTTAACACCCTTCTCAATCTAGCCCCCTCCTACCTTTCCATTCTTCTTACACCTTATTCCCAACAAGTACTATTCAATCCAGTGACAATGGCCTCTTGGATGTTCCATGGACAAGTCAATCCACCTCTCAGCTCTGGGCATTTTTCCTGGCTGTCCCCCATGCTTGCTATGTTCTACCTCTTCATCTCCATGTGCTGGCTTCCCTGACTTCCTTTAAGTCCCAACTAAAATCCCACCTTCTATGGGAAGCCTTTTTCAATCTCCCATAATTCTAGGGCCTTCCCTCTGTTAATTATCCCCTATTTATCCTGCATATGGCTTGCTTTGTATATATGTGTTTGCTTGTTGTTTTCCCATTAGATTATAAGCTCCTTGAGGGCACGAACTATTTTCTGCCTTTTTCTGTATCCCTAGTATTTAGCACAGTTCTAAATATGGCACATAGTATCACTTATTAAATGTTGATTGACTGACTGTCATAAATGTGGGAGAGAAACAATGTATCATAAGTCTGGAAAGGTAGATTGGAGCCAAATGGTGCAGGGCTTTAAGAAACAAAAGAGAAACTTATTTTTGATCCCATAGGCAATAGGGAATCATTGTAGTTTATTGAGAGGGAGAGTAACTTAGATCTTTAATTAAGGAAAAACCACTTTGTCAGCTATGTAGCTGGTGACACAGTGGGTAGAGCTCTGGGTCTGAAGTCAGGAAGACCTGTACTAAAATTCCACCTCACATACTTACTAGCTATGCAACCTTAGGTTAAGTCACTTGTTTTTCTCAGTTTTCTTAACTTTAAAATGGGGATAATAATAACTTCTACTTATGCAGATCAAATGAGATAATATTTGTAAAAGCTCTTACACAGTGCCTGGCACATAATAGGAGCTATATAAAATTATGTTTATAATAATATAATTATTTTATTCCCTTCTCTTCCTTCCCCTGTGCAGAAGGAGACCAACTGGAGGGCATTGGAATAGCTCAGGCACCAGTATGGTGACCATGTAAATAGAGAAAAGGGGACTACTGCTGTCATTCCCTAACTCATCTCCCTGCAGCTAACCTTCTTCCTCTCCAATCCAGCCTCCCCAGAGCTGCCTCCTCAGCACATGCCTTCTCATAGGCTCAAGACCACATCATTCCCCTTCTCAAGAAGCTTCAAACGCCCCCCATTGCCTCCCAGATAAAATACAAAATTCCTATGTTTGGCACCTAAGATTAGAATTCTGAGCATATTATACATGGCTCTCCCTCACATTACCCTACAGTCCAGCCACTCTGGTCTCCTTGTCCTTTGATAGCTGTAACATCCCATTCCCCACTTGAATACCTTTGTCCAGCCAGGAGTGGGGAACCTGCAATCTTGAGGCCACATGTGACCTTCTAGGTCTTCAAGTGCAGCCCTTTGACTGAATCCAGACTTCACCTACAAATCCCCTTAGTAAAAGGATTTGTTCTGTAAAACTTGGGCTCAGTCAAAAGGCCACACCCAAGGACCTTGAAGACCATATGTGGCCTCAGGCTGAGGCCTCAGGTTCCCTACCCCTATTCCAGACTATCCCTCCTGCCTAGAACATTCTCACCTCTCACTCTTGGAATTCCTTGCTTCATTCAAGAACCAGCTCAAGTGCCATTTCACTGATCCTCTAGTGATTAGGGCCTCCATCACACTGATAATATTTGGTATTAATTTATATGTACATATGTATATGTATGTGTGTGTGCACACATTTTTTGTAGAAGTTGTATTTCTATCTACCCCATCTCCCTAACATCCCCTACTCCCAACCCCCCCCCCATTCACCTCCTCTACCTCCTACCCAACCTCCACTCTCTACAGTAGAATGAAAATTCCTTGAGAAGAGGAATATACTCATGTTTGCCTTTGTATTCTCAGTTTCTTGCACATAGTAAGTCCTTACCTGTTCTGGCCAGAAACCCCAAGGGTCTTCCCCTCCCTGAATGATACATGTATTTTTTTTTTTGAGTAGGCAAACTAGGCCATCTTTTTCCTCATTTCTTGCCTAGCCTACCCTTAAATCACTGAATGGGTGTTCCCTTAGATTAACTGAGACTGGGGAAAGGTCTTAACTTAAAAAGGCCAAGGTCCCCCAGTGCATCAGGGGCCATCTCCAGTCATCCTGATCTATGTCTTGCCACGGGACTGAGATGACTCTGGAGGAGAGAGTGAGGATGATGACTGTGCACAGCTCTGCCTCACTTAAATCCCATCTACTTGCCAGTCAAGACATCACCCTTCTGATGTTATCAGTCCTCTTTGAGAATGAAGGATGAACGAAAACAATCTATAAGGTCCTTATCTAATAAATACCTATTGAATAGAATGGGAGAAAAGTAAACAGACTTCCCCTTCACATAATACTGGCAGAGAGTTTCTTCTAAAAGTTTGTAACACCCTAGCTTTTCATCTGCAGGGGAGAAGATCAGGCTCCTCAGACTGTTAGCTGTCTGGCAAGATTTAGGTTTAGTGCTGCAAAGCTTACTGTGATGTCTGATTTCTCAGTGTGAAAATCATCATGAAAATCCTTGATTATGACCATAGTATCAGAGCTGCTTTTTCTCCAACCAGCTGGCTTTGACCATGCCTACCTAAAATACACTATTTCTCCTCCAAAGACCAGAAGTATTCACTAGCTATACCACTCACTTGGCATTTTACACGTATTGGCATACATTATTGGGCTTATTTACATGTATGTGTCTCCAGGTCTAAGTTTGCAAGATTTTTGTATCTTAACAGGTAGCACAGGAACCTATCCATATCTCAAATCTCCTACAGTGTTATAGGATTTCTATTTGGAGAGGACCTTGTTGTTGTGTAGTTGTTTTCAGTTGTATCTGACTCTTGTGACCCCTATTTGGGGGTTTTTTGGCAAATGTAACAAAATGATTCATCATTCACCATTTCCTTCTCTAGTTCATTTTACAGAGGAAGAACTAAGACAGAATTACATGACTTGTCCAGGGTCACATAGTTGGTAAGTATTTTGAGACTAAATTTGAACTCAGGTCCTCCTGAATTCAGAGCTGGCACTCTATCCACTGTACCAACTAGCTGCCCATGGAAAGGCCCTTAGAGACCATCTAATCCCAATTTCTCATCTTATAAAAGAGAAAACTAAAGTCCAGCAAAGTTAATGACTTGCCTAGGGTCACACAGCTAATAAAGGGTAGAATTAGGGTTTGAATCCTTGATTCCAAATCAAACCTTTTTTCTGCTCTACCACATGGCCTCTCTCTTTCATTGATGACCTTAGTATACTTCTGGTGATAGCTTCACCCTGATCTCACCATCACTTGGTTGGTTTCCTTCATTTTAATGATCACTTCAGTCCTATACCTGAATGGCCATATCTTGGATTTAGTAATTGCTTAGAATTGTTCCAACTCTGAGATGTCAAGCTAGAAAATCCTCCTACCTGACTACAACCTCCCATCTCTCCACCTTTCCCCCACCTACTAAATCTGCTCGTGACTCTCAACACGACCTTTGGCCTCTCCTTATTCTGCCAGTGCATTGGTCCTCTTCTAACTTTATTAACCTCCCTGTTTAACCTAAATCCCATGTTCAATCCTTTAAACAATGCTCTACCACTAGAAGCCCTTGACCCCTTGACCTTCTGCTGTACCTTCCCTGTAATCCCTAGCCCTGGGAAACCCCAGCCTTCTACTTTCTCTGCTCCTAATCCCAGCCTGGTTAGCATTTCCAGAGACATTCACAAAGTGAATGATGTCCACTTCAAATTCATGTTCCTTAACCTTAGCTGTGGTTATGCTGTACAGCAGTACTTTTCTTTAATTCTTTCTTAGTTCTCCATTACAGGAGGTCTTAACCCAGGGTTTGTGGACTTGGTATTATATATGTGTGTATATGTGTGTATGTATGTGTGTGTTTGTGTGTGTGTGTATGTGTGTGTGTATATATTTTTTTTTCCCCAAGGAAAAAACATCCTTGTTGAGGGAGGCTAGTTGCCAAACCTATGAGGCACCCTGACACAGGTTTGTTCTATGTTGTCCCACCTAGTTTCCTACGTAGGAAATGGGCTTAATCTCATGTATTTTATTTTGGTCACTTAACAGCATTATTTTAAGGAGTCCATGGACTTCCCCAAACTTGCAAAAGGGTCCACAAAAAATTTTTTAATTGCTCCATCACATTCCTTTCCAAGTATCATTAGTCTGTAGCTATACCAACCTCATTCCCAGCAAACAACCTGAAGTATTGGAAAGAACATTAAATATGGGGTCAAAAGACCTGGACTAGAGTCTTTTTTGTTCTTTTTATAATTTAGTTATTTTTAGTTTTCAACATTCACTTCCATAAGATTTTGAGTTTTAAATTTTCTCCCCATCCTTCTCCCCACCTTCTCCAAGACAGCGTGTAATCTGATACAGGCTCTACTCTACATTCATATTAAACATATTTTCACATTTATCATAATGTAGAGAAGACTTAGAACTAATGGGAGGAACCATGACAAAAAAGAAACAACACAATAAAAGAAAAGGAGAGCAAACAGTCTGCTTCCATCTGCATTCAGACTCCAAAATTCTTTCTCTGGATATGGATGGCATTTTCCATTGTGAATCTGTTGCAGTTGTTTTAGATCCTTGAAATGCTGAGAAATGCTAAATCTCTCAGTCAGTCATGGCACAAGGTGGCTGTTACTGTGCACAGTGTTCTCCTGGTTCTGCTCATTTCACTCAGCATAGTTCATAAATCTTTCCAGGTTTTTCTGACGTCCCCCTAGGCTTGAATCTGGCCCTTAACACTTGCTAGCTGTGTGGCCGCAGGCAAGACACTTATCCTGTCGAGGTCTCAGTTTTCTTACCTATAAAATAGAGGTAATGATATTTGTACTCTCTTCCCCATAGGATTAACATGAGGAAAGTGCTTTGTAAACTGAAACTGAAACTCATAGATATGAGTTATTATTAACTCCATTCCTTTGAATTTCCCAATATCTGTTTTTTCATCCAGTGTCTCCTGCTTCCACCTGTCTCAGAGGGGGAAGTGGCCCTTTCTCTTCCCAATGCTAACTCCATCACCTCCTCCTTTTTCCAGGAAATTTTTCCAGAAGCCATTCCTCTGTTGCATCTATAATCTCTCCATCTCCACAGGCTCCTTCTGGACCCTCTACTTATATGACCAGGGCTCTCCAATTATTAAAGAAACAAAAAAAAAGAAAGAAAGAAAAATGCTTTCCCTTAATCCTACTAACCATGCAGACTTTCATCCTTCATCCTCATTCTCCCTGACCACTGGACTATGAAAGGGGCTTAGATCTGTCACCAGCTACTGGGGTGAGTTCCACTAAGTCACCTTACCTTTGTGGGTCTCAGTTTCCTCACCAATAAATGCTCTTTCCAGCCTTAGCCCAATGCCTCACATGTTGGAAGGAAGGACATAAGCATTTATGAATCACTTACTAAGTGTTTTACAGATACTATCTCTTTGATGGAGAAAGTGCTAAATGAGTGCTATTGATTTAATAGAAAAGTAGTTACTACCTCAACAGCAATTAATTAAACACCAAATATGGCCAAATGAATTTTTGTAAAAAAAAAAAATTCACCTTTTTCAGTAATTGATACTTAAAAGAGATAATGATAATAACTAACTTGTATCTTACTCATATAAGATAACTTGCTATGTATCAGGTATTATGCTAGGTACTTTATAAATATTATCTCGTTTGATCCTCACAACAACCCTGGGAAACAGGTGCTGCAACTCTCCCCATTTTATATATGAGGAAACTGAGGCAGACAGAAGTTTGGTGACTTGCCCAGAGTCACAGAGCTAGTTAGTGTCTGAGCTTGGATCTGAACCTGAAGATCTTCCTGAGTCCACACCCAGCCTCAGTCTCTCCGGTAACACCTGCTTTCCCTTCCTTGCTTCCTCAGATCCTATCCTCAGTCAGGCAACAAGATGAACAGAGAAACAGCGTTTGTCATACCTAGAACGCCCTTAGGTCTCTCCTAGTGTCTGAAGCGATTGCCTTAATATATGCGTGGATAAGCAAATAAGAAGATATATTTAAATCTTGTGGTTCCTCCCTCCATATCTCTCACATATCACATCTACCTCTCTACTCACACAGCAGCCACCTTGGTGATTTTGGGCAAGCTTCAGCACGCCCTCCTTCGTCACCTCTCACTTGTTCTCCTCCAGTGGCTTCCTAATGGGTCTCCTTGCTTCTGGTCTCTCCCCCCTGCAATCAATCTGAATTGAGGACCCAGAGAATGCACAGCACCTCCTCCTCCCCACTCCCATACTTGCTTGGCTGATGCAAACTCCCTATGTGAAGAACCTGGAAACTCTGCTTCTAGAAGAATCATGATGAACTCTAAAGGTGGTGCCATAGTGCGCAATGTTGAACCTGAAGTCAAGACCTGAGTTCAGATATCGACTCAGACACTTCTTAGGTGTGTGGCCCTAGAAAATCACTTAACCTCTGCCTCAGTTTCCCCAACTACAAAATAGGGACAACATTAAGCACCTGTCTCCTAGGGTGGTTGGGAGGATCAAACGAGGTAATATTAAATGCTTAGCACAACATCTGGAACATTCTAGGTGTTTATCTTGATGAATATCTGGTCACTGGATTCAGATGGCTCTGGAGGAGAAGTGAGGCTGGTGACCTGCACAGCCCTTCCTCACTCAAAACAGAGTCAAGTGCAAGTCATGTCATCATTTCTCTGATGGCATGGTCTTCTTCGGCAACAAAGGATAAACACACATGACCTTTGTTTGAAGAAACTGGAGCACATATAGACATTCTGTAACTGCTTCTGAATGGCTAATACATGGTTGGGAAGAATCTTTTTCGGTAAGCTGTGTAGCTAGAATTGCCAGCATCTTCCAAAGGGCCGGAGTCAACTTTGGCTTTCTCCCCTGGAAAAGCTGGGGTTTGTATCTGAATCTCAATCCAGCACTTTTTCCACTCTTCCACAAATCAGTTGGGAATATACCTAGATTTAGAAAGGAAAATAGAACTGCTAATTTTCTGTACTAAGGTGCTTATGAACTACCTCCTATTTTACAAACAAAATGAAACACCATGGAGTGTTTTGCATCCTTATGCAATACATTGTAATGTACACTCATGGAATGACTGGTCTTTTAATATCTTTGGTCTAGTTTTGCCTAAAAACGATGCCTCCATTTGCACTCCCACTCCCACAAGAATGTTGTAAATATCTAGTATTTTCCTGGCAGATTTACAGGATAAACTTGCCTCTTTCTGACCATCTGGGTCTAGCTAGTCATTACTGTCTCTGGGCTATATATGACCCTTCTTTTGGTGTCATCCAAAGGAAGCCAGATCTCACAGGTCTGGGAATTTGCCTCCCTCAACAAGGTTGTTTTTTCCTAAGACCTCCTTGGAGACCCTGACACAGGTTTGTTCTGTGTTGACCCACCCAGTTTCCTAAGCTGGAAATGGGGTTAACTTTGTATCACCTCCTGCTAAGCACAGGGGGTAGCAAACTGCAACCCATATCTGGGAGCCAAATCTCCACAACTTCCCTTCCAGAAGTTAAATGGAATCATCCCTTCCCTTGTTCAGATGCATTACAACCAGACCCCTGTGCACAAAGACAGGCTGGGCCAAAGAGCATCTTCCCAGCTCACTACCAGTCAGCCAAAAATAATTGAACCTCAGTTGTGCTTACGTGGAAACTGGAAGCTGAGGAAACTGATACTAAACTGACCGCAGCTGGTTTGCTGGTTTTGTCCCAGTCATGGCAGGCAAAACCCAGAAACCATCCATTTCTTAAGTTAAGAAATAAAATATGTTAGGTCAGTCCAGTTCTTCCCCACCATCACCACTGGTATATCCTGGGTTGGGTGACTTACATTCTGCATGGATGGATGGGCAGACTGAATTTTCTCCTCAGCCTAGCCTGAGTGACTGCATGAGGCTCATTAATGAGACCAGGTGGGAAGGTTTGCATGTTCTTACCCATGATGCATCAGAGTTGTAGACAGGAGTTGGTCTCCAGAGCTGTCAATTCAGCACCTTTTCACTAGGACTAAATTGACTTAAATAATTAATTTATTTCTTAAAAAGTACGCAGTGTGCAACAACAACCAAATCCACTTTTGATCTGCTCCCTGACACACAGGGCTCTTGTCAGCTGGCTTTATGCAGTCCGATGGACACATCTTGTTAAATCTTACCTAGCGGGTGACATTAAATTGGAGCATGCTAAAGAGACCCTGGCTGGGGAGGATGACTGTCTCCTCCATGCCCCATTTGAAAACAAACTAAGTAATGAGCTATTTTGCAAAACTATAACCTTCGATTGTTGGAACAGCCTTATAGTTTTGTTCTTCAAAGACAGAATCATTCTTGGCATTATGTTTTTGAAGTAGGGGAAAAAAATACTGCTGCAATTTTCATACATGGTTTCATTATACAGACAGTTCTAGTTTCTTGTCATGTTTCACGCTGTCCCAGAACCAATAAATATTTTATGCATTTAATGCATTTATCGGCGTTCTCCTGTATGAGTGTATGTGTATATGCGTATGTGTGCATATACTTACCCACAGACATCTATATAAATATATGTGTGTATATATGTATATGTTTATGCATATGTAGTGATATGTCTTGTGCACTAGTGTCAAATAAGCCTTCCATTTTAACAAAAAGCGTGCAGCTTCTTAGGTGTTTCTCCATCAATTTGAATCTTATCCATTAAGGGAGGTAGAAGTGACAACAGTCCCCTGTTCTTTGCAGAAACCATGCCCTGATCTAGACTGGAGAGAAGTAATTCTGTTAAGCTTTGTACACTAAAGACTCTCTTAAATTGTCTTTATTCTAGGAAAAAGGCTTTTATTGCTTCAGAACCACTGGGGTTGAACAGGGGCATGCAGCTCCCGATTTGAAACTCATTTTATTTGAGTTGCCTTATCTTTACCACTACTTTGAGGATGCTTCATCATCCTCATCACTCTGAACATTCAGACCATGGCTGTGATACAACTCTCTAAGCCCAGTTCCATGTTCAGCTTCTGGTGCTGATGGCTTCTTCCTCATTCCTTAATGCCCATTTCCCCACCCCAACTCCCACCCCTGCCACTCATATACTCACACTTCTGACCACATGCTTCCAAGGTGTTTTTTATTTGCTCATCATGTAAACCGAGCGTTTCAGTGGCTCCTTTGGAGACTACCAGCAAGTACCTGTCAGGGAGAGTGGACATCAGGATTGTTGCAGAGAAATCACCTGACTATATGTCTGTTCTATTTTTTATGCCTTTGAGGAATTTCTCCTCTGGTTTCATCATGTCATAGATCAAGAGTTGGAAGGGACCTTGGAGTTCCATTTGACAGATGAGAAAACTGAAGCTGAATGAGAGAAGTTAAGTGTACCCCAGGTCACATGGCTAGTAAGTGACAGAGTAGATATCTAACCTCAAGTTCTTTGACTCCAGACAGGCAGCGTGTAGAGTATTTAGAGAACTGGCCTCAAAGTACAGCAGATCTAGGTTCAAATTCATCTCTGACGGAAGCTGTCCATGTAACCCCAGCAAATCATTTAACCTCTCTGTGATCTAGGCAACTCTTTAATGCTTAAAAAGCAGAGCAGGCATCAACCTCCTTTGGTAGAGGAGTTTCCTAAAATAGTTTTTCTCTATCCCAGTCTGGATCCCTATCCTGACTTGAAATTGTTTTTAAGTTGGCTGGCTTATCTGCTGTGGTCTTAGGGTTCTTCCCCCTACTTCATAATTTCATAGATATAGAAGCAGAGGAGACCTCAGATTTCATCAATACATTTCATTAATATAGGAAGGGCGATGCCACCATTAGAACTCTGTTCTCCTCGCCCTCATGTCAGAGCTTTTGCTCTCCCACCATGCTGATGGAAATCCATCAGTTACACAGATGGGTTTGGTTTTCTGTGCCTGCTCCAAATAAGTATCCAGGGAATGGGATGCTACTTTCACTTCACAGTCCAAATGGACAGAGTGGAGCTATGGAGGGAATACCAATGGATGAGGAAATCATGTCTTCTATGGTGTGTGACTTTGGAATGCTTCTTTAACTACCCCACACCTCAATTTTCCCATTTGCGCAGCTAAACAATAGACTGGGGATTTGGGAACTCTGTATTCTTCTCCTGACTCTTGCTCCTATTAGGCAATTTTTGCCTTAGGCAGTTTAATTAAATTCTATTTTCACACCTTGTAAATGGGGATAATCAGACTGACTGACCTCAGAGGGTTGCTATGGAGGCCAGGAAATAGAGTCCTGCATGGATAAACTTTCCCGTTTCTCCCAACTATTGATGGCCACTGGTTTTCAGTTCACAAATGCAATCTAATTAGCATCAGCTTCTCTCAAGTCCACCAGACCCTTAGCTAGATCTGCTATACAAGCAAGGTGTTCGTGGAGTGGGGGAAAGGAGAAAGGAAAGGGAGAAGGCTGATTTCAAGCCAGCAGACATTAATCAATCCCATCCCCACCAATGGAAACATTAAGGTCCTGCCTCAGTGGAACAAATAACAAATAGAAAGAATGACAAGAGCTTCCATTAAAGTTCTATGAGGTGTCAAAGTAACACCCTCTATTCTCTTGGTTTGTTTTTATCCAATGACTTGAACTTTTTTTTCCCTGGAACCACTAATCTCATTAATAAAAGGAACTTCTGGTAAGGAAAATCCCTCCATCAATAGAGATCACCAACTAGTCTCCAATTTATTGTCATAAAGAGTGGCCTAATGAACTGAGAGATTAAATGCCTTGCCCAGGGTTTCACAGTCAGTATGTATCAGTCAAAACTTGAACCCAGATCTTCCAGTCCCTGAGGCTGAGAAATGCCTCCCTCCCCCTCCCCCAACCATTTCCTTATGTCCAATAGGTGCTTAATACATTTATTTAATTGAATTGAGCGCAATGGAATTAAACTAAATTGCATTTTCAAAATTACAAGGCCTGGCTAGAAGGGCTTTTGGTGTATCCAGTATCTGAGGAATAGTCGGCCTGTCTCCAAAAGTTTGGCAGCCAAGGGATAATTGTTTGTCTATAGCAACTCACAGAGATGTCCCTGGAGGCTTAGAGGAACTGTGACACCCTGTGTGGTGGTAAAGGGAGTACCTTTCCCCTTCCCGCCAGTACATTCAAGGAACTTCTGAGGCACTGAAGTATACTAGGAACATGGCATCCAAAATCACTAGGAGTGACAATTATATGCTCCAAACTGTACCAAAATGACACCCATTTATCCCAGAACTGCTATTGCCCCAGTCACCATGCTCCTTCCACAACTTTGACAAACGCTGCTTTCATTTTCATAGGAGAACAGGGGTGTAATTGTTATTGGGCAGGCAGTGGGCCAGCATAGAAGGAGTGCTGGATTAGCAAGCAGAGGAACCTCCGCTCTGACACTAGCTGTGTGACCTCTCTCTGAGCCCCAGTTTCCTCATCTAAAAAATAAAATAAAATAAAAAGCAGGGCTATGCCTACTTGAACTATCTACCTCAAAGGCCATGCTGGGGAAAATGCCTGGGAAACTTTAAAGAGTTTATCAGTGTTTCTCTCCTGATTCACATTCAAGAGAAAACAACACTAAATGGATGGCCAACATCAAACCACACCATGAAGAAACATAAATCGACTCTAAGTCACTTTTACACATTTAAAGAAAGGAAGCCCTAAGCAATCACAAGTAGACCCACTGCTCCACAGAGAAAGCAAAAGCTTGACGCCAGGAGAACCTTAGTGGGTTCCAAACGACCTGTGCTGTTAGTTCCTTGGTGTTTTCAGATGCCAGTGAACTCAGCCCGAAATGAGACAAAGAGAAGGGGAAATTGCCTGTGTAGGAACATACAGCGCATTCATTTTCATAAACAACCGTAGGTAGGCCTTTTGAGGAAACACATTTATCCATATTTCCGTGAGCAGCAGGGCCCTTGCCCGTTGTGCACAGTCAGCATGAAAGGCGGTGTGGCACCCGCACATTCCACTCTGTCTGGGGCTCTCCTGCTCCTTCTCAAGATTTGCCTCACAGGCTAACTCTTCACCGCCATTTAACGATGAGACTTCCTTAAGTTGCTCATTTCTGACTCATGCCCCTCCAGCTCTCCCCAAATTCCTTCCCAAGGAGAGGGATGACCCTGAAAGACTTCAAGGGTTTGCAGAGCACCTGGACATGGTAACCAGAGGGCACCAGGGAGCAACCAGGGTGTCCCAGCCCCTCCTCAAATTCCAGCGCCCCCCTCTTCAAGGCCTGGAGGTCTTTGTCTCAAACCCTTACTCTCCAGGCCCCTTTCCCAAGGCCTGAGGGCTTGCAGAGGGCCCTGCCCTTCAGAAAAGAGGTCACACCACCTTTGTCTCTCCAGGCCACCCGGACAGCTTTTCATGGCTCCCTGCAAAAGGAACCCAGACCTCTGGTAAATGCTTATTTTCTTCTTTATCAAGTGGAGAATGGAAAACAAAACAATTAATTTTAAAAGCAGCCCACAAGAATCTAAACATTATTTATGTCTCTAATTATCTCATTCTAGTGGGTATTTTAGTCCCTGCCTGGTCAGAACATTAATTATCTTCATAACTACAGAAAAAGTTAAATAATAAGCACCCAAGGCTACAGAACTACTGTAATGCATAAGCTTAAATGAACTTATAAATTTTATTAATGGATGCTTTATACAACTCCATATATTATAAATCAAACATGGAACCTATTTCTATCTTTTAAGGTTGCAGTGAAAAAGCTTTAACATTATTGAGAATAATTTTTATTAAGTTTAAAACTCTTCCCCTCCCTCCTTTTTTTTTTTTTTTACAGTAATGAGACTGTTATGAGGATAATTTAATCTGGTTTGTCACGAGGCACCTCGGCTTGTTAAATAAGTTAATAAATGACTATGCATTAATCAAAGTGACAAAGCTATGAAGAGCCGGGGATGGGAGACAATTCTGGTGATAGTATTAATTAGTATTTAATTAGAAACTTAGGGCCCATAAATAAAAAAATCATGGTAAGACATTTATGCAAATTGCTCTGAGACTGTGGTGGAGTTAGCTTGCTTTAAAGAAACATCATTTTTCCCCCTAACACACAGTACACAACGGGCTAAGGACACATCACGTGGCTAGAATAAGTTATTCTTTTGTTTCCAATTTGTTCCAATTACAGGCCTGTAAATTCAGATCATTCTTTTGACTCCCTTGATTGAAATGTAGGCTTTCCACAATTTCTAATGGGACTTCTTTAAGAGAAAACAATTCTTTTTAAAGGAATAAAGCTCAAATTTTACATTCTTTTCTGCTAGATTTCCAGAAGACGAGTGCCACCATTTTCTAAGGGACAGAATGAGAGTCCCATTTGGCATATAAATAATGCTGCCTCCTAAGATGGCAAGCCAAACACTGGGTTTTGTTATCTGGTAGCATACAGTGACTTGTATAGAGGGAGCCAGAGTAATTTTTATGATAATTATAGCATGGCTACTTTTCTTTCTCAATAACATGCATGGAAAAATGGGCAATTTCTGATCAGCAAAGAGATAATCTATCACTCGACTCTGCACTTCACAGTGTTTTCCTAAGGACCGTATTTCTCTTTTCAGACTTTATTATTTGTTGCATTTATTCAAGAAAGGTTACCCACAGTAAAACTGCTTTTTCTATTCAACAGTCTATCTCTGTCATGGCTCATTTATGTGTGAGCATGACTGACTGAAACCAGCATTATCCACAGCTGACAAGTGTCAGCCCTACAGTTCAATCAGCCTCTTCCTTAAGATAATGCCCAGGGCCCAGTGTTTGAAGTAGTGGGACAATAAAGTGAAGCGAGACAATCAGGGTCAAATTGATCCAATTCCCTGTATATAAAAGGGATTCTGCCTAATAACAGAGCATTTTTTCCCCTCTCCAAACACATTAGTCCTTAAACAGTGACTTGGCCCTGAAGAAACTCAGTGACTGTCATGAAAATGTCTAAGTTTGAAGGTGGTAGGCTTATTGCAGCCTGGTGAGGGCATCTCTTTGTGTGGGTAGATTTTGACAAATCTAGAAAAAAGAATGCATTCGATATCAGATCTTTTCTTAAAGAGTTATTCATATGGGCTTTTAGGTCAGGCCATCCTGCTATTGACACAGAGATCATCTTCTTGTCCTTTTGTTTTACATTTGCTTAACAGATCATTTGCATCTGCTAATAAAATTAAATCTCAGAAATGAATATGAAAGAGCCCCTTTCAGCTGCACTCCCCAATTCCCAATGCCAATATCGCAAACTGAGTTCCGGAGTATGTTTCTTTATATTCAGTCTCTCTAGAACACAGAAGATAATGCAAACATTTCCTCAAAATTACCAGATCTTTCTCCAGCATCAGCAATCCTAAGACTAGAATATATATTAAGGCATTTCACTAAAATTCCTGACAATAAACAACTGAGCCAAAATCAATAAAAATGCAAAGAATATATGGCACTTTCAACAGAGGAGCAGGAGTCCCATTAGAGATATGATTTTTCCTGACCTTCACATCACTGAAGAAAGTCTAGCAGGCAAGGTTATCCACCTATTGAGATGGAGGATGGGATAACAGATGCTTTTAATAGGGAAGGAGGCAAGTATCAGATTGCTCGACCCCCCAAAGAGTTTGCAAGTCTAACAACTCATGATGAGGAGAAAACTCCAGGGCCATTGCCTTGCTGGTAGGTTATCCAGTATGCTGTGATGGAGAGAGAGTGCAGCAGACACGCACTAGAAAAAGAAGCAGAAAATGAATCACCTTCCCAGAATGCCATTGGCCTGAGGCATGGCACAGATAGAAAAGAATTCATTGTCCTGTAATGCCCTGAGCCCTGAATCCGAGCATTGAATGGAGAAGAGAAGGGACTGTTTTCCCATTTTGCCTTGGGCAGAAGACATAGGCACAAAATTGGGGAGACCTATGCTTGGGGAAGAAAGGTGGAGGTAGGAACGGGAGAAGGACATCCAAGGTTATGGCAGCAAACAAAAGTAGGGATTTCTGTGGAAAATGCAAGCAGGACTGGAGTAGGAAAGATACAGACCTGGCATGAGGAAAGTAGAGCAAATGAGCCAGTAATTTCAGGGCTGGTAAACCAGGAGACAGAACGCACATATAGACTTCCCTGAAGTTCTGTGATTCCACCAATGTTACTGAGACTTTCTCTATTAGAATTAAAGATCAGTTTTGTCATCCCTGTGCCCATCCAACCTCCCAACCCCCGTGGAAAATAAAACAAACACTCTTTATTACCTTGCTCCTAAAATCTAAGGTTAGTCCCATTTTTATCTTTGCATATTTGTTATAAAAACACTTTGTATTCAAATTGCTTAATTGTTTGATTGTTTGTGGGTGAGAAAGGTGAAATTACATCCAGTTGCTTTTTCATCCTTTGTGTTGCATTGACTCTTCCAGGCCCCATTTGGGGTTCTCTTAGCAGAGATTCTGGCATGGTTTGTCATTTTCTCCTCCAGCTCATTTTACAGATGAGGAAACTGAGGCAAACAGGGTTCAGTGACTTGCCTAGGGTCACACAGCTAGTAAGTATCTAAGGCTAAATTTGAACTCAGGTCTTCCTGACTCTAGGCCTAGCACTCTCTACTATATCACCTGGCTGCTTGAATTAATTAGGGAAGACCCAGAATTAAGCTAAGTACAATGATTCTTAGAGAGAAAGATCTCCTGATGGGGAAAAGCCACAAGTTCCATTGCTTTCAATGGAAAGTCCCCCCAAATATGGTCAGTACATGCAAAGCTTCAATTTTAAGCATTTGAGTTATAAGGCTATAGAGAAATGAGGGTGAGTAGAAAGAGAAAGCCAAATTACTAAGCATTTTAAAGGCTCTGGGAAAGGAATATGAGAGATAACACTCCCATAGCACCTTAGGTAACACATCTGAACCAACAGCATACAAACATGTAGAAGAAATGCAGAGGGGTAGAGAAAGCTTTAATTATGTTGGGCCTCAACTGAGTAAAAATAGAGTATTACCCTTTTCTTATATGGAATTGGAAGCAAAAATGAAGAAATGGTTCTCTAACTTTCCAAAGAGGTAAAAGACTGGCAAAGTAAGTTTCCTTAGCTATAAAGTGGAGTTGGTCAATTAAAGTCTAAAGCCCATTCTGGTTCCTTGTATGGTTCTAAGATTCTCATGTTGGTTGTGCTAGGACCAGAATCATTCAATAATCTCATGTCTATCATTCCCAAGCCTTGGGCAGGAAGGCCTCCACAAATAGGGAATGATTGGGTCCTAGAACACAGAGCTAGAATGAGCCTCAATGAACCAGGGTCTCCATTTTTTTGTGTGTCATAGGCCCCCTTTGCAGTCTGTTGAAATGTATGGATACCTGCTCAGAAACACACTATTGTTGTTTTTAAAATAACTAAAGGAATTGAGAGACTTCCAGGAGCAAAGAGGGTGGAATGATTGGTAATTGCTATCTCCCTCCCCCTGATGACCTTGATGAGCCCAGAGAATATCTCCCCAGGAAAAATCCTGGAAGAGCGGGAACAGAAGAAGGAGTAAACAGTCTCTTAGCCTGTGAGGCTAGAAAAATCGCTAAGGAGGGTCCCTCTTCCTGTGGCTGAAGGGGACAAGTGCAGGACCAGAGCTGTCCAACACAGTCCCACCTCAGCAAACTGGGAGAAGATCTTGAGCCCCAAGGGGGTGGAGCCCACAACCACCAACCACCAGGACCCCAGGTATGCCTTAGCACCCCAGGAGAATTGGGAAGACACTAGCACAGACAGGATCACCAATCAACGAGCTTGCCTATGCTCTAGCTCAGCAGAGGAGACCTGTGGCCAGACCAACCCTCCCCCACACTTAATGCAGCCAGCTCCAGGGTAACTCCAGGGAAGCACACAAAGACTTTACCTGGCCTCTGCTTTCCAACACTAGCTAGCTGAGCACCAGGTAAGCTGCAGCATTTTAGCTTCTAGCTGAAAGAACCAGAGGCTAAAATACACAAAACCTCAAATTTTAAGTACAAGAACTGTGAGACAGAGCCCCCTGTGCCCCAGACTCAGAGATCTACTTTAAAAACCAGGAAAAGGGTTATTATCATGAGTAAGAAGCAAAGCAGAAAAAGAAGGACCATAGAATCTTTCTACAGGGACAAACACCAAAACACAAATACCAAAGAGGTCAGCATTGAGACTGTATTCCCATCTGAAACTTCAGAAGGGAATATGGACTGGTCTGAAGCACAAAGAGCTTTCTTGAAAGAGGTCAGGAAGGATTTTAAAAGCCAAATTGGAGAAAGAGAAGAAAAACTGACCAATGATTTTAAAAATATGAAAAAAGAAATCACAGAATTTAAGAGGAAAATTAGACCAATGGAGAAAAATCTAAGGATTATTGGTTTACCAGAAAGCCATGATGAAAAAAAGAGCCTGGATAATATCTTCCAAGAAATCATCAAGGAAAATTACCCAAAATCCTAGATCAAGAGGGGAAAATAGTCATCAAAAGAATCTACTGTTCACCTCCTGAAAGGAATCCCAAACTAAAAACACCAAGGAATATTGTGGCCAAATTCCAGAACTATCAAGTAAAGGAGAAAATACTGCAGGTAGCCAGAAAGAAACAATTCAAATGTCAAGAAGCTACAGTCAGGATCACACAGGACCTTGCAATTTCTGCATTAAAAGACTGAAGGAATTGGAATACAATATTCCATAAGGCAAAGGAGCTGGGACTACAACCAAGAATCAATTATCCAGCAAAGTTCAGCATAATATTTCGGACAAGGATGGATATTCAGTGAAATAAGGAATTTCTAGACCTTCCTGATGCAAAAGCCAGAGCTCAACAGAAAATTCAATCTTCAAACATAGGTCTCAAAAGAGGCATAAAAAGGTAAACAGGGGGAAAAAAACTTGTTATTCAATATGGGCAAACTATTTACATCCCCATAAGGGAAGATGATACTTCTTAATCTTGAGAATTGTATATTTATTATGACATATAAAAGGGATATACATGGATAGAGGGAGTGGTATAAAGTAAATGAAATCATGACAAAAATGTGATTAAAGAGTGCAAAGAGATTGTAATGGGAGATGTGAAAAGGAGGAATCAGAAAAAAAAATAAACTACATCACAGGAAGAGGCACAAAAATATATTACAGTAGAGGGAAAGAGGGGGAGGAGATGAATACTCTTTGAGAGTTACTCTCATCTTATTGGGTTCAAGGAGGGAACAACAAATTCAGTTAAGTATAGAAATACAACTAGCTCTATAGGCAATAGGAGGGGAAGGGGGAAAGAAAATGGAGGGGAGATTAAACAGGAGGGAAGAAGTAGTAAGGGAAAAGGGGATTAAAAGGGAGAGGGGCTGAAAGAAGGGAGGGAAGATTGAGAGAGGCAGTAGTCAAAAATTAAAACTGTATTGTGGAGGGGAAGGCAGAATGGAGAACTAAAAGCATAAATGGGGAAACGTGGATGAAGGGAAAGACACAGATAGTAATCATAACTGTCAATGTGAATGGGATGAACTCTCCCACAAAATGGAGATGGAGAGCAAAATGGATCAAAAACCATAATCCAACAATATGTTGTTTACAAGAAACACATTTGAAACAGGGGTATATGCACAGGGTAAAGGCTGGAGTAGAATATGTTATGCTTCAGCTGATGTTAAAAAAGCAGGGGTAGTAATCTTAATCTCAGAGAAAGCAAAATCAGAAATAGATCTAATCAAAAGAAATAAGGAAGGAAACTATATCCTGCTAAAAGACACTATAAACAATGAAGAAATTTCATTACTAAACATATATACTCCAAGTGGTATAGCATCCAAATTCTTAGAGGAGCAATTAAGGGAGTTACTGGAAGAAATAGGGAGCAAAACTATACTAGTGGGGGACCTCAACCTCCCCCTCTTTGAACTTGATAAATTTAACCTCAAAATAAGCAAGAAAGAAGTTAAGGAGGTGAATAAAACTCTGGATGAGGTAGATATGATAGATCTCTGGAAAAAATTGAATGGGGATAGAAAGGAATATACCTTTTTCTCAGCAGTACATGGCACATTGACCATGTACTAGGCCATAAAAACCTCACAATCCAGTGCAAAATGTCATACAGTCAATGCATCCTTCTGAGATCATAATGCAATAAAAATTATATGTAATCAAAGGCCATGGAAATATAAACCAAAAATTAATTGAAAACTAAACAATCTAATCCTAAAGAATGAGTGAGTTAAACAACAAATTATAGAAATAATCAACAACTTCATTCAAGAGAATGACAATAATGAGACAACCTACCAAATCTTATGGGATACTGCAAAAGCAGTTCTTAGGGAAAGTTTTATATCTTTGAATGCCTACATGAATAGATTAGAAAAAGAGGAAATCAATGAATTGGGCATGCAGCTGAAAAAGCTAGAAAAACAACAAATTGAAAATCACCAAGTAAACACCAAAGTAGAAATACTGAAAACCAAAGGAGAGATTAATAACATTGAAATTAAGAAAACTATTCAACTAATAAATAAAACTAAGAATTGGTTTTATGAAAAAAATAATAAAATTGATAAACCTTTGATCAATTTGATTTAAAAAAAGAAAGAAGAAAACCAAATTACCAATACCAAAATGAAAAGGATGAACTAACCTCCAATGAGGAGGAAATTAAGACAATAATTAGAAATTACTTTGCCTACCTGTATGACCATAAATTTGATAGTCTAAATGAGATGGATAGTTATTTTAAAAAATATAAATTGCCCAGATTAACAGAAGAAGAAGCTGAATACTTAAATAACCCCATCTCATAAAAAGAAATTGAACAAACCATCAATGAACTCCCTAGGAAAAACATCTCCAGGGTCTAATGGATTTACAAGTGAATTCTATCAAACATTTAAAGAAGAGTTAATTCCAATACTATATAGACTATTTGGGAAAATTGCCAAAGAAGGAATCCTACCAAATTCTTTTTATGATACAAATATGGTTCTGATACCTAAACCAGGAAGAGCCAACACAGAGAAAGAAAATTATAGACCAATTCCTCTAATGAATATAGATGCAAAAATTGTAAATAAGGTATTAGCAAAAAGAATACAGTAACTTATCATGAGAATAATACATTATGATCAGGTAGGATTTATACCAGGAATGCAGGGCTGGTTCAATATTAGAAAAGCTATTAGCATTATTGATCACATTGACAACAAAACTAACAGAAACCAAGTGGTTATCTTAATAGATGCAGGAAAAGCTTTTGACAAAATGCAACACCCATTCCTATTGAAAACACTGGAAAGCATAGGAATAAATGGAATTTTCCATAAAATAATAAGCAGTATCTACCTAAAACCATCAGCAAGCATTTTATACAATGGGGACAAGCTAGACGCATTTCCAATAAGATCAGGGGTGAAACAAAGATATCCATTATCACTACTGTTATTCAGTATGGTATTAGAAATGCTAGCTGTGGCAAAATGAAAAAGAAATTGAAGGAATTAGAATAGGCAAGGAAGAAACTAAGTTATCACTCTTTGTGCAGGATATGATGATATACTTAGAGAATAACAGAGAATCAAGTAAAAAACTACTTGAAATAATAAACAACTTTGGCAAAGTTGCAGGTTACAAAATAAGCCCAGATAAATCATCTGCATTTCTATATATTACTAACAAAGCCCAACAGCAAGGGGTAGAAAGAGAAATCCCATTTAGACACTATAAAATATATGGGAGTATACCTGCCAAAACAAACCCAGGGATTATATGAACACAATTACAAAACACTTTTTGCACAAATAGTCAGATCTAAGTTAAGTGGAAAAACATCAGCTGCTCATGAGTAGGCCAAGCTAATATAATAAAAACGACAATTCTACCTAAATTAATTTACTTATTTAGTGCCATACCAATCAAACTAGCAGATAATTATTTTCTAGAGCTAGAAAAAATAATATCAAAATTCATCTGGAAGAACAAAAGGTCCAGAATATCAAGGGAACTAATGAAAAGAAATGCTAGGGAAGGTGGCCTAGCCCTACCAGACCTCAAATTGTATTATAAAGCAGCAATCACCAAAACGACTAGGTACTGGCTAAGAAATAGAGGGGTAGAACAGTGGAATAGTTTAGATACTCAAGACACAGTAGTCATTGAATATAGCAATCTACTGTTTGATAAATCCAAGGACCCCAGCTTTTGGGAAAAGAATTCACTGTTTGACAAAAATTGCTGGGAAAACTGGATAACAGTGTGACAGAAACTAGGCATAGACCAATGCCTGACACTGTACACAAAAATAAAGTCCAAATGGATATATGATCTAAATATAAAGATTGATGCTATAAACAAATTAGGGGAGCAAGGAATAGTGTATTTGTCAGATTTATGGAGAATGGAGAAATTTATGACCAAACAAGAGATAGAGAACATTATGAAGTACAAAAGGGATAATTTTGATTACATTAAATTGAAAAGTTTTGCACAACTAAACTCAATGCAACCAAGATTAGGAGGGAAGCAGAAAACTGAAAAAGAATTTTTGCAACTAGTGTCTGTGATAAAGGACTCATTTCTAAAATATATAGAGAACTGAGAATACAAGTCATTCCCCAATTGATAAATGGTCAAAGGATATGAACAGGGGGTTTTCATATAAAGAAATGAAAGCTATCTATAATCATATAAAAATACTCTGAATCACTATTGATTAGAGAGATGCAAATCAAAACAACTCTGAGGTACCACATTACACCTATCAGATTAGCTATCATGACAAAACAGGAAGATGATAAATGTTGGAGAAGATGTGGGAGAGTTGGGACACTAATTCATTGTTGGTGGAGCTGTGAGCTGATCCAGCCATTCTGAGGGCAATTTGGAACTATGTCCAAAGGGCTACAAAAATGTGCATACCCTTTGACCCAGCAATACTGCTTCTGGGACTCTATCCTAAAGAGATCATAGAAATGGGAAAGGGTCCCACATGTACAAAAATATTTATAGCAGCTCCCTTTGTGGTGGCCAAGAACTGGAAATCAAGGGGATGCCCATCAATTGGGGAATGACTGAACAAGTTGTGGTATATGAATGTAATGGAATGCTATTGTGCTATGAGAAACAATGAACAGGAAGAGTTCAGAGAAGCCTGGAAAGACTTATATGAACCCATACTGAGTGAAAGGAGTGGAACTAGGATAACTTTGTACATAGCAACAACCACAGTGTGTGAGGAATTTTTCTGGTATACAAGTACGTCATTGCAATACATGGACTTAAAAAATTTCCAATTGACTCTTAAGGTAAAATACCTTCCACCTCCAGAGAAAGAGCTATGGAATTGGATCACAGAAAGAAGTAGACCATTTTCTTTTGTATTATGTTTTGTTTTGTTTTATGGCTTCTCCCATTCATTTTAATTCTTCTATGCAACATGTATTTAATAGGAATGTACATGTAGAACATATATAAGATTATAAGATTGGATGCTGTCTCAGGGAGGGAGTAGAGAGGGAGGGGGAAGTGAGAGGGAATGAGGGGGGAAAAATCTAAGACATGTGGAAGTGATTGTTGAACACTGAAAACAAATAAAATAATTTAATTTAAAAAAATAACTAAAGGAAATGCTTCAGTTAAAATTCAGTTAGAGGTTAGTGAAACTAAAGATATAAATTTTTTCCCCATCCAAATTCACAAGTCCCTTGAAATCTATTCATGGGTCTATTCACCTTAGATCAGAGTGTATGGGATGTTCAAGGAGGACTAGTACCTCTAGTGTGAGAGCTTGCTGAGCCCTTTTCAGGGCTGCTCATTTACCTTTGTTGTCTATCTGCCACCCAATTCTTAACCATGGCTCCAAGAAGCTGTAGTACTTGGAGCAGTCACATCCTGGTAAATCATTTCAGCAGATGAGCTAAACCAGATTGAGGGTAATTGACAGGGCTCAAACTTGTTGGTGAGTTAGGGGGATGTCTACCCCAGGCATGTGAAGATCTCCCCCAGTAGAATGGGTGGATGAGAACAATTTGTTTCACTAGCCATGAAGGTGACTGAAGCAGGTGCTGTGGAGCGCTTAGAATTAGTCAGGCATTGAAGCCACCAAGGTCATCCACTGCATCCCTGGTCTATCACTAGTTAACCTGACTTTTGTCTTGCCACTGGACTTCAATGACTCTGGAAGAGAGAATGAGGCTGATGACTTTGTGTAGCTCTGTCTCACATCTAATTCATGCAGGAGTCAGGACATCACCTGTAATGTCACTGGTCCTCTTCAGAAACAAAGGATGGACAACAATACCCTTCTGATATAGATCTAGATTAAATTGCCTCATTTTGTAGCTGAGGTTGAATGATTTCCCTTAGATCACTTAAGGAGGAAGGAGGAAAATCTGGATTCATACCCAGGTATCACCCCAAATCTAGTGTTCTAATGTTTCTCAACCCCAGTTTCTTGAAAACTAATATTCCAGCTTTGAAGAAACAGACAATTATTTAGGGCTTTCACAATAATAGCTATACCCAGTGTGGTAGCCACCCCTACCACCCTCACTACCACAGTCACAAAACCTAGCAGGGAGGTCCTCCTTGACTTGACCAGGCTCCTAGCGTTTCTGGAATGTTGTTTGTGGAGTGGTGCTTTTGAGTTTGAGCATGCTAGGAACCAAGTGCCAGCTCTGTTCTGTCTATATATATATATATTATATAGTCATATATAAATAATAATAAATATATCAATTATATAAATGGTACAATAAATATATAATAAATACATAATCTATTGTGTGATATGTAAAATATAATATGTAATAAAGACATAAATAATAATAACAAAGCCTCAATAGAGCTTTAAGGTTTGCAAAGGACTTTACAAATATTTTCTCATTTGAACTTCACAACGACCTAGGGAAATAAGTGCTATTATGATACCCATTTTACAAAGAAGGAAACTGAGGCAGACAGAGGTCCAGTAATTTGCCCTGAGTCACTCAGCTAGTAAGTATCTGAGGTCATATTTGAACTCATGTCTTCCTGTTTTCAGACTCAGCACTCTGTCCACCATGCCTCTTTATTTCCTCTTGACTTAGATATTTTTAAAATTTAAAAGCACAGAATGGTTGAAAAATTCCAAAGTGACTCACCAGCATGTCCAGTCATTTGCTCTTGTAGCGTACGGGACTTGGAGTTGGGAGATCTGATTGCAAAGGACATTGCTCAGCATATGTCCATAAGCTCCATGTCTCCTACCAACTGACCACACGTGTGTGACTCAGCACTGTGGAGTCTCAATACTTTTGAGGATGATAAGGCCTGCTGCTTCAGCCAACATTTTTGAGGATGACAAAGCAACCATCCCGCCCCCACCATTGGCCACTGAGCAGGAAGAGCCAATGACTCAGGGGACCTTTAAAAGAAGAGTGAAAGGAAGTGCTCTTCCTTTAGCCGTCTTGTGGCATATTGGAACCCTGGGACTCCCTTAGCAGTCTGGCACAATGTATGGGATGCCTTCTCAGAATCATGTTTTTTAAATAATTGAAGGAAATGTTTCTGTTACATTTCAGTTAGAGGTTAGTGAAAATAAAGACAATTTTTCCTCATCCTGTGAGGGTCCCACAGGAGGTATTGGGGGGGATCAACTAAAGGACACATCTTTCCTAGGGTTTTGAGTTACTTCTATTATGTCTCTAATTTCATGAGCTTGGGTGAAGCAGCATCAATCCTCAGGATGTGTCCAGGCTTGGATGCCGTCTTGTGAGTTTGAACCTGAGAGGTTTGGAAGTACTGGATCCATCAAATGGAACTGAATGGCAGCAGGAGAGTTCCTGCATCAGAGAGGACACAGCAAGCCTGAGCCTAGCTGGCCAGAAGATATGGATTTTGAGGGAGACAGTATAGAAATGAAGTGAAATATAAAATCAACAGTCCTGCAAATTGTTTCAGGTTTAGATGCTTTTAAGTATCAACCTCCTGGCAGAGTTTGACAGTAGTTGGTACAGTTGCTTGTTTAGAATGTTTTGAATCTTTCCGTTCAAGAGAAGCTTATAGGCAGTTTTGTGTTAAGCATTTCTTTTGTGTGTAGGAAATAAACACCTGTTCCATACCTGATTCATGTTGTATATTATGTACCTTTCTATTATCTCCTTTGGAGGAGACCTAAAACACAAGCCCAAATCTGAGCTTTAAGTAAATCACCTTTGACAATTGGCAACAACCATCCACCTGATATTTCTCCTACAGACTGATCTCTTAAGGTAAGATTGTTATCTCTACTGGCCTATCTCACAAACAACCCACACTGGTATGGGTACTGTAAATACAGAAACCCAGCAGAGATATAGGTGCCAAACAAAAAAAAATATGTCAAGGAATTGTACTTTTCTTTCTTAGGCAGCATTAAGAAAAAGAAAGAGCCTTTACTAATATGAATGACTGAGTTGAATGAAACTTTTTTAACTTTGAGAGGGATCAGGTTGTTCTCAAAGTAAGGATCAAACCCAGAAAAACCTCCAAGACTAAGGAAGGGCATTACTGAATTATGTAGAATTCCTAAGAGTTTTTAAAATATAGACTTGTCTCATTTTTTCTGTATTTCTCTCACTCCAGTTACCTTTCATGTTGTGGCCAAGTTTGACATTTTCTACAGGGGTGAGGGTGAGGGTTAACTTCTCATTGAGTTACAAAATATATGATGATACAACTCAAAATACATTTTTAAAAATAAGTTTGTATTGATATCTTTTGGTTTTGTTCCTAACCAAAATTCCCCTTAATATTCCTCCTCTTTTCCCCTCCCAAAGAGTTATCTCATATAATGAATTCTATTTTTTAAAGAAAAATCAGCAAAATGGATCAACATATTTTTAAAAAGTCCAAAAATATGTGCAATGTATCATGTACCTTAACAGTAGACCTCCTAGCTCTGCAAAGGAGTCAAGGATACATATCTTTTCATGCCACATTTGTTCATTGGACTTTTGCAATATTTACATTTGACTGTTTTGTAGTTATTCTTTCTGTCTACATTGTTATAGTCACATTTGTTTTCTTGGCTCTGAGTACTTTACTTCAGATCAGAACATGTAAATCTTTCCATGCTTCCATGTATTCATCATAATTGTTATTTCTCATAGTACAGTGATACTACATTACATTTACACACCATAATGTGCTTACCATTTTCCAATTGTTGAGCATCTACTTTGCTTCTAAGTCTTTACCACAACAACAAAAAAAATTGTTATAAAAATTTTTGGTACATATGGGGACTTCCTTCTTATCAATGACCATCTTATCAGTGGGACAGGTCCAGTACCTTACTCCCAAAGAATCTAGTAGTGGAATCTCTGAGTCAAAGGATACAGATATTTTAGTCATTTTATTTGCAAAATTCCCCGTTGCGTACTTACACTAATTCACAGTACTACCAGCAATGTACTAGTGTGCCTGTCTCCCCACAGCTTCTCCAAAATTGACCATTCCTATCCTTTGTCATCTTTGCCAATTTGCAAGCAATGAGGTGAAACCACAGTGTTGTTGATACTTATTTCTTCTATTATTAATGATTTGTAACATTCTTTCATATGGTTATTAATAATTTGCAATTTTTTTGAGAACTCTTTGTTCATATCCGTTGATTAATTATCCACTGGGGGATGCTTTTTGAATATATATCTCTATCTCTATACACATGTACAGATATATATATACATACACATAAATAACACATATATGTGTATTATATGAATATGTTATATGTATATCTATAAATTATTAGTTGTTTATATATTGGATACCAAACCCTTATCTGAGAAATTTGGTCTCAAGATTTTTGCTTTCTCATTTAACTGCTTCCCTTCTTGTCTTTGGTGCATTAATTTCATTTGTGTAGGATCGTTTTCATTTTCATGTAATTAGGTGGTACAATGGATAAAGTACCAGGCTTGGAATCAGGAACACCTGAGTTTAAATACTGCTTCAGTCTCTGTGCAAGTCACTAAAGTGCTATTTGCTTTAGTTTCCTCATCTGTAAAATGGGAATAATAATGTCATCTACCTCCAAGGGATACTGTGAAGCTAAAAATGAAATAAAAATTGTAAAGTGCTTAGTATAGTGCCTAGCATCCAGTAAGTCCTACATAAATGTTAGCTATTATTATTTTATCTTTTGTAATTGTCTCCATACTATCTTTGATTAAGCATATATTTTCTATTCATAGCTATCAAAACATGTGATCTCCTTCCCCAAGACCCAAATAGCTCATGGATTCATATAATATTTAAAGGTTTACAAAGCACTTTATTTATAAAACCATTGTGAGAAAAGTGGTGTATTATGTTCCCTACTTACAAATAAGGAAACTGAGTCTTTAAGAGATAAATATTTATGCTCATTATCTTATATGCTCTATATACATTTTGATAGATGCTCAATAGATGTTTCCTAAATTAATCATATAGAAAGATACTAATAATAATAGCTACCATTTATATAACACTTCATTGTCAGGTCTTCCTGACTCCAGGTCTGGTACTCTGTTCAATGTGCTGTCTAGCTACCATCATCCAGCACTTCATAAATTGTAGGTCAAGACACACAGTTTATGAAAAACTGAAGGGATCTCAATGGGAAAAAGTTTAAGTACTAGATAGGCAACTAGGTGGCACAGTGGATAGAGGGCCAGATCTGGAGTCAGGAAGACTTTTGTAGGCTAGCTCAATTCTGACCTCAGAAACTTACTGGCTATGTCACCCTGGGCAAGGGTTTTACTTAACCTCTGTTTGCCTCAGTTTCCTCATCTATAAAAACAGAGCTAGTAAAACAGTGCCTGTGTCCTAGAGTTGTAGTGAGGATGGAAGGAGATAACATTTATAAAGTACTTAGCACAATGCCTGGCACATAATGGTTTTAACTATTATCATTACTGCTATTATATCATGAAAGGACAGTAAGAAAACCTGAGAAGCTCCTCTAAGGAAGATTTTTCACAAAACATAAATAGGAATCACACAGGATAAGCAAGCATGGAGGGGTCGTGATCTGCAGTGAACCAGAGAGCACCCACAGAGGGACGGAGCCAAGATGGCAGAGTGAGAGCAACTACTCACCTAAGTTCTTAGACAAACACCTTCAGAAACCTCTAAAAAGAGAATCTGACCAAATTTTGGAGGGGCAGAATCCAATAGGAGACAGACTGTGCCAGAATCAAAGCCCAGGACAGACTGGAAGGTCCACAGAAAGGATCTGTTCCACGGGGGTGAGCCCACAGTGCACAGCACAGCGAGTCCAGCGCAGCTGAGTGGGAGAGCCTTGGGAAACCTGAGACAGCAGCAGGCAGAACCAGCAGAGCTGCAGCCCAGTGCAAGAGACCAGCAGAGCTGAGTGAGTGATAGCTGCTGAGCACCAGACATCAGCCGCAGCAGCTCCTGAGACTTTCAGCCCTCAGATTAAATGTCTGTAAGTCACCTACTTGAACTTCTGGGAACCAGGATGGTGGAGTGATCAGTAAATGCTCTCTCATTCCCCTTTGATGACCCTGCAAGAACCATAAAATATTTCCCCAGAAAAATCCTAGATCAGTGGGAATAGCAGAGGGGGTAAATAGTCTCATAACACCTGAGGCTAGGAAAATAGTTAAGGGGGATTGCTCCTACTGTGGCAGAGGTGAACCAGAAGGAGAGGGGCCCCAAGGTGGAGGAAATTTTCACTAGGACTCAGGCAAGCCTTAGAGCCAGGAGAGGAGCCCCAAGAGGGGTGGAAACTCACACTAGGATCTAAGGGTGCCTCAGCAGTCCAGGGGTAATGGGAAGACAATAAGACAGCTGGGATCACCATTCCCTGAGTTTGCCTTTGCCTCAGTTCAGCTGAGGAGATCTCCCGTGACTAGACCACCCTTCCCTCACACTTAACAAGCTAACCCCAGGGCTGATTGGGGAAACATAAAACAAAAACCTGCTCTTAGCTTTTTCACACAAGTCATCTCAACACCAAGTTCTGCAGCTTCTAACTGAAAGAACCAGAAGTCACAACACACAATCACCATCATGAACAAGAAAAAACAAAAGAAGGGTGAAAAAAGCCATAGAATTTTTCTCTGGGGACAAAGACCAAAACACAAATACCAAAGAAGTCAGTGGTGAGACTGCACTTCCATCTGAAACTTCAGAAGGGACTAAGAACTGCTCATATGCACAAACAGCTCTCCTGGAATACCTGAAGAAGGAAAACTGGCCAATGTGTTTTAAAAGTATAAAAAAAGAATTCATTGATGAGAACATCTCTTTGAAAAGGAAAATTGAACAAATGGAAAAGGAAGTACAAAAATTAACTGGAGATAATAACTCCTTAAAAGGAACAATTGGACAGATGGAAAAGGAAGCACCTACACTGATAAAATTATGGTTCCACCAAAGCAAAGAAATGCACTCAAGTCTAGTACAATTTGCTGAAGTCGTTGGTATGATTAGAGCCAAGATTACATTTAGGCATGCTTGAGAGATATTGAGTTTTCAACATTTTGAAGATTACATTTTTGTCAGAAGGGGTGAGTAAATGAGAAAAGTAGTCTGATTCAGGATGCACACTAGGAGTAAGATCAAGGAAGGCTGGGTCCCAGCAGGGGTCGGCAGACAACAAGGAGGTGAAGAACAGGCAGTTAGGTAGGTGAGTCAGATGTCAGGCAGTGAGGTGAGAATCAGGAAGCCAGCAAACATTGGATGGCAAGGTCAAGGCAGGGCAGAGATTGGCTTTTGTTGGAGAGAAATGACTTTTTTCCTGTGATCTGCTCTTGACTTCTAGAGAAGAAATAGGAAGCTGGAAATGAGAGAATGAAATCAATTAAGATGCCTTTGAATCAGTATATGAAAGGTTAGATCACAGAAGGGTCTGATTCTAGAAGCAAAGGAGAGAAAAGTCAGTGACAGATGTACATTAGGTTTAATATGCCACACTAGCAATAACTATTACGTACATGGGTGCATTCTATTTTTGTATCACATTAATGGATATATAAGTGGTAATCGTTCTTATCAGAATCACAAAAATGAGAGGTGGAAAGGCTCTATGATATGATGGAATGCTGTATTTTTACCGTTGATCATGATAAAAAGCCTGCTCAATCATTAGTTCTGGAGCATGATGCAAGTTTGGCAGAGAGGCAGATGAAAATGAGGAGATAAACAGAACTGGTTTCCCTACTGAATATGAGGTCCAAGTTTTAAGGTATTTTGCTGAAGTTGTAACTGATTGTCAATTAGTCAATGAGCTATGGCAGACGGTGTACTTCTGAGGGATGGGTGTATGTCTTAGGGGGGTGATTTGGCAGGAGGCTGAGGGCAAAGTAATTTGGCGCTCTCAGGAAGTGCAATGATTGCCTCCAGCTGAACTGCTTGGGAAGTGTATTAATTCTATTAGGAAACATTTATGTTAGTTTATGTGGTATTCTGTACATCATGAAATGCATACATGAAAAATAAATTATTCATTTTGGGAGAATGATAGCATGGCTATCACATCACTGGTAAATAGTACAAGGGACCTGGTGATGTCTGCAGTTAGGGAAATGACATGGAATAAAAAGGATCTGACTTTCTTTTTTTTTAAATCCATTCCATTGGGAACACAGCATATTCTTCATAGGAGTAGAAGCTTGATACATTGGAAAGAGCTCTGGTTTCAGACCAAAATGACATGCATTCAAACCCTCCCTCTGCCTCTTGCTGCCACCTACAGAACCTGGAGCAAGTCAGTTTCATTAGCTGTAAAATGAATTTATTGGACTGGATGACCCCTCAGATCCCTTCTCTTTCTAGATCAATGAGCCTAAAGGCAATGGGTTCATGCTCCACTGTGGGATGAGAGCCTAGAGACCCAGCTGTCCTGGATACTAGAAAAGGGGAGGGCATAAATTTAGAAGCCTTGAGGCAAACTTGGCCCATACACTGTGCCATGTGGATGGTCTGAAAAGATCACAAAATGATTATTTGGTTTTGGACTGGTTACTTATACTCATTACTGTTACTTATACTCATTGCTTATGTACACAGTTTACTCCTCTCTAAATTAGACACAATAATAGCTGTACTATCTACATCATGGGGCAGCTAGATGAAATGGATAGAGTACTGGGTCTGAAGTTAGGAAGACTCATCTTCATGAGTTAAAATCTGGCCTCAGAAACTTCCTAGTTGTGTGACTCTGGGTAAGTCATTTAACCCTGTTTGCCTCAGTTTCCTCATCTGTCAAATGAGCTGGAGAAGTAAATGGCAAACCACTCCAGTGTCTTTGCCAAAAAGATCCCAAGTGGGGTCATGAAGAGTCAGACACGACTGAAAATGACTGAACAACAGACTTACATCATGGAAGGGTTATGCGCAAAGCACTTTGCAAACCTTAATGTATGAGCAATATACAAATATGTGGTTACTGTGTTGTTTTTATTATTGCCCATGATCTGATTGTTCACATTCAGGGTCCCTACCATTGATTATCAAGTTCAACTCTTTATCATTTCAATGACCACAAATCACAATTCAGGAAGTCCCAAAAGTCTCAGTGCAGTATAAAGCTCTCCATAGCTCCAAACTGCTACTAAGACTTTTGGTTGACTGTGAGGGGCCGAACATGGACCTCCTAAGAGGAAAGGAGACACCCTGGTGTCGGGACCCGCCCGAACCTGGAAGTGCCATGTCGCGAAGGCGACATGGCCTCCGAGAACGGGTGCTGGGGAGGCACCCTAAAAGGTGATGTCTTCGCCCTTGGGGAGGATCCAGAACGGACCCGGAACTAAGAGGGAATATAAGGCAACGCCCTAGAACAATCGGGGGGACAGGACTGAGACGCTTCCAATAAACGCTTGCTCTACCACACTCTGGTTCCCGCTTGATTACTGCTCCCTCTCTGTTCCCCGGGAGGGAGCCCGGAGACGTCCGAAGCCGCGGAGCGCGGAGAGGAAGGGGGCCTCGTCCTCGAGGGTCTTCGTGGTGGTCATCGCCCGCCCGCGACAGTTGACCTGTGTACCCATTCAGGCTGTGTCCCAGGGCATCTACACTTACCTCAATTTTGTTCTGCCTCCCCAGCAAGGATTGTGAACACAAGTCCTTGGCCAACCCTCATTAGAATGAATTTGTGCTTAGAGAGACGAATAATAAGGGCCAATTATATCTCAGGCTGCACTTGGAGGCTGTCTTTTCCATGGGCAGTGTGTGCAGCTTCTGTCTTCTTTGCGATAACAAAATGTGAGCCATTTGTGGCCGCTCAGCAATTCCTGGATTTGCAAACTCGGCTTAGTGAATGCAATCTGGTCCATGGCTTCTTCCCAGGGAAAAGCACCTTCTGCTCACTGCACTGTGTTATGATCCAATGTGCTTTTGGTAGCTCCCACCTGCACTTGTATTTCTGGCCCTCAGATCCATTAGGCCAGGTTAGCAGATGGCTCCCTGGGATTCCATAGTATCGGAGCTGGGTGTGCTGACCCTTTGGCTATATCCGAAAGGCTCTATGGCACACGCCTGGATTTTTGCAACCAGATGGCAATTTTCCTTCCCTCTCAGAGCAACCTTGGGGTGTGTGTTTGCAGCTAGGACTTCAGATATCAGAAGGGCTACGGTGCGAGGAAAAGTTGCAAAAAAAATTTTGTGGGTCTCTATAGGGCTAACCTAGAGCTGATGGGAGGCAGGTGTAGGTGTCAAAATCTTGACTCGATATAAGGGAGACTTTTCTAATAATTAGAGTTCTCCAGCAAGGAAACAGGTTATCTAATAAAGGGGTAAGCCTGTCAGTCAGTCAATCAGGAAACATTCTTAAACACCTACTATGTGCCAGGTACTCTACTAAGTTCCGGGGATACAAAAACAGTGGGGGGAAAACTGTCTCTGCTCTCAGGAACTCATGGTCTAATGGGAAAAGACATGCAAACAACTATGTAAAACAAACTATATAGAGGATAAATTTGAAATTATTAGCAGAACAAAGGCACTTGTCAAAAGGTATGTTCAGATAAAGGCTAGATGACCACAAATGTGTGGTGATGTGGAGGGGATTCCTGTATCAGCATCGAGATGATGCTGGGGATAGAAAACTGTACTTGAAGTCAGAAAGACATGGATTCAACTTCCACCTTACATACTAGCTGTGTGACTCTGGACAAGTCACTTAGCTTCTGTTTGTCTCAGTTTCCTCACCTGTAAAATGGGGATAACAACAGCACTGACCTCCCAGGGTTGTTGTGAGGATGAAATGAGACAATGTGCCCAAAAGTCTTTGCAAACTTTAATCCATATATAAATGTCAGTTATCATCAGATGAGAGGACAGTCTAATAAATGCTTTGTTTAATGGATTTGTGCTTATCTAAACAAATATTCTGATACCTTTGAAGTTCATGGGGTGGGGATAGGGTGGTATTTTATGTCAGATGGGTCTTTTATGTCTCCTAAAATCATGCCATTCATTCATTCATTCATTTAAAACGCATTTATCAAGCACCTGCTATGTGCTAAGTGCCTGGGATATAAAAATCAGTCCCTGCTCTTAAGGCACTTAATATTATATTGGGGGGATATAGCATCTTCACAGATAAGTACATATAAAATATATATGGACACACATATATAGTATTATAATACTTTGTAATATATGCATACACACATTGCACTATGTATCTAGTTCTATATATATATACAGTTCTTGTTCAATCATGTCCAACTCTTCATGACCCCATGGACTTTTCTTGGCAAAGATACAGGAGGGGGTTGCCATTTTCTTCTCCAGGGTGTTCCCATTTTACAGATGAGGAACTGAGGCAAATAGTGGTTAAGTGGCTTACACAGGGTCACACAGCTAGAAAGTGTCTCAGGTCAGATTTGAATTCAGATCTTCCTGACTCCAAGCCTAGTGCTCTATCCACTGCACCATCTAGTGACCTCATACATACATACATGTGTATATACATTAGTTCTATTAGGAAACATTTATGTTAGTTTATGTGGTATTCTGTACATCATGAAATGCATACGTAAAAAATAAACTATTCATTTTAGGGGAATGATAGCACGGCTATGACGTCACTGACAAACAGTAAAGCGACCTGGTGATGTCTGCAGGACATAGGAAAATGATGTGGTATAAGAAGGGTTTTACTTTCTTTTTTAAAAATCCATCCCATGCATGCATATATACACATATGTGTATGTACGTATACATGCATACATATTACAATGTAATTTAAAGGGAAGCACTAGAAAATGAAGGGATCAGCAAAGGCTGTGAGTAGAAGGTGGCAGTTGGGTTGAGCCTTGAGGGTAGCTTGGGATTCCCAGAGAGATTTTACTCCATAGGCGGCTGGCTATTCTGCCTGGCCTTAACTGCAGCCCCTATAGGCTGATATACTTTCCTCCTCTGGACACTCCACTTAAGACCAAATGCATCTCTTCTCTGGGCTCCTGGTCTTTCTGGGCATTAAAACTCACTTCTTGCCTATTCATGGCAGCAAGAGGAGCTCTATTACACACATTTTTGGTCACGAGAGCACAGCACACTAGACATGCACACAAACATGCCTAGAGCAATAGGTATATCTGAGACATCAAACTGGCCACCTCTAATCACCCTCACTTGAGCTTAAAAGGCTATCCTGTGGGGATGCTTTGAGTAGGCACCAAGGGAGGGAAGAGAGTTTGGGGTTATTCATTCAACAGACCTTTATTGAATGCCTCAGATGTGCAAAGGCATCAGGAAAGCAACAAAGAGGCATCAAACACAGCCAGGAAGCTTAGAATTTCGGTGGGGAGACTAGGCTTGCTCACATGAAAAGCGAGATGACAATCCAGGGCAGGCTAGGATAGGTGCCCAAAGAGTAAGTAGTACAGGCAGTTGGTTCAGAAGAGGGTGAGACTCCTGCAAACTTGAGGAGGGGGCCGGCGTGGTGAGGAGGGAGGCGTTTAGTGGAGGAGCAGCTGGGACTTGAACTAAGGCTCAATATAACTGGGGTATTGTTGTATTCCTACTTTGAACATGAAAGAGGAATCGTTTTTGGTTCACTTTGGTTTTGTTGCTTCCAGTGTTTTGAAGGCAAGCCGATACTTTGCCAGTATCTGTACAATACACAGCCATTGACAGAAGGGGCACAAAGGAACCTCGACAGCTAAGTGTAGATTGGATAAAGCCAGTTTTTCTGAAGCTGATTCAGAGCCATTTTTTTTTCATGCTAAAAGGTGGTATTATGACTCACTGAGGACTTTGCATCCTTTTGTTTTTCTTTCCCTGGGTGGCTTTGCCAAGGACCTCATGGATATCATTATTTTCCGATTACTGTTATTAGACACATTCTTTTGGAGGTAAAATGTTTCATCTCCACACTGAGAGTCCTGGGTTTCAGTCGCTATTTTCTTATCTCCTTATTTTAAATCTCCCAATGTTTCCTCTACTGAAGCTCAGGCATATTGTTTCATTCAGTTCCGGCTGTTGATAAAAAGACAACCCTGAAGCTGGACTAGGGGGAACGGAAGTTGGAATCATGCTGGAATCTTCCCATTTCCCTCTAACTAAGGGATTCTTACCATAGGTTAAGGGATCCGTGAACTTGCTTTTTTTTAAAAAACCTTTGTAACTATTTTAATATAATTTGGTTTCCTTTATAATCCTAATGACTTGATTTCATGCATTCTGAGAAAGGGTCCATAGACTTCACCAAAGACATCTGAAGAGGTCCATGACCAAAAAGGGGTAAGAACCCCTGCTCCTTCTAAAGGCTACATCCAGTTCTGAGAGCCAGAGGCCCGGAGTTTGAATCTCTCTGTTATCTACTTTTGCCTATGTAAATTTCCTAATCATTTAGCCTCTTTAGGGCTGTTTCTTCATTTATCAAGTGAAAAAAAAATTTGACTGGATAATCTCCAAGGTCCCTTCCAACTTTATAGTCTATCATCCCGTGATCTTACAAAGACCAGAAGGATTTGGGGAAGGTTCTTAGCCACAGAGAAGATAAATGGAGGGGAGAAAGGAAACATTTCTTTTCTATGTGACAAGAGTAAGGAAAAACCTCAGTTCTCCTGAGCACCTCCCATGGAGCTGGGCAGGAATGCCTTGGCTATGTGGGAAAGGACACACACTCTGGCCCCTTGCTTCTGGAAATGTACAATCAGAGGCTTCTGTCTTCACATGCCACCATGTATAGGGGTTGGACTGAAAAGGACAAGCTCAGAAAGCGGTGTCCACAAGGGGAGTGTGCAGAGTGGTCTTCTCTTTGGAGGAACAGAAGTGTGACAGGGCAAGGAAGTAGTAGTCCTTCCCGCCCCCAGGGCTGACAGGTCACCCTCACATTCCTTCTAACTCCTGCCTAGTCAGCACAGACAGGTCTAGACTCATCCTCCACTCCCAATGCAGTGAATTCTCCCAAGACTGCTGGCAGTGCTCTTCTCCAGGCTTGGTGGAAAATGACTAGGTCTAGACAAGATCCATCATTGAGTACATTGTTTGAAACTTTTGTGGTATGAAATTCCAGTGAAAAATTCTTTCTACAGATCAGCTCACTATTTGGCAATGTTTTAAGGACTTTCCTGGGGCATTCAGAGGTTAAGTGGTATGTCCAAGGTCACATAGCCAACAATGATGATGATGATGATGGTAACAGCAATAGTAATTAACATTTATATAGCTTGTGAAGCATTTTGTATATATTAGCTTATTTAAACATCATGAACATGAGGAAGATGCTATTATTTTCCTATGGTATGGATGAGAAAACTGAGATGAAAAGAGGCTAAAGAAAACAAGATTTTAGTTCAGGTTTTCTTGGGTCTAAGTCCAGTGTTCTATCCGCTACAACAATGGTGTCAAACTCAAATAGAAACAGGGCATGGAAAATGTACAAAAGAATTCTACTGCACACTGGAACATATTAACTTAGAAAAACATATACTAACATTATCTATGTTCTATTGCATTTTGGTTTATTTTAAAATATATTTCCTAATTACTTTTTTAATATGGTTTCCTGGAGTGTTATAGACCCCATAGTCACTAGGCTGCAGGGATCTCTGTCTTATATCGTCTGAATCCCTCACAGGTAACAAGATGAGGTTTGAAGCCAAGTCTTTGCCTCTGAGCAAGGTTCCCTCTCCATTAGTTCACACTGACTGTTAGACTCTATAGAGTAAGTCAAAAATACCCAGCAGAAAACCAGACTGCAGGGTAGTATAGTGGTCCCTACAATAGATATTAGTCATTGCCATGGAGGATAGCACAGAACCTGGACTTGTTTCACCACAACAATACCTATTTCTTGAGTCCTTTCAGGTTAACAAAGTGTTGTCCTCACCCCAGCTCTGTGAGATATGTAGTGTAAGTTCCTCATTTGTCAGATGAGGAAACTTTAGAACAGAGTGGGGAAATGACTTTCCCATGGTCACAAAGCTAGCAAGTTGTAAAGCCAGAATTAGAACCCAAATCCCACGATTCTAGCCCCAAGGTACTGTTACACCAGAATCACAGAACTGGAGAGTCCAAAGGGACTTCAGTCACCATGTAGTCCAACTTACACTGAGTTCTTGAACAACCAATTTGTGTGTATACATACATATATATGTGTGTGTGTATATGTGTGTGCATGTGTATGCATATGTATATGTGTGTATATATGCATATATATATAGATATAGATATATACACACACAGTCATGGAAAGGTTTCTCAGAGGATTTTTTTTAAATAGGCAAGAATAATGATGAGGACAGATAACATTTATGTTCACTCTACGGTTTGCGACGCACTTTAAATATTTTGTATCATCCTAACCAGAAATGAGTCATATGGGGAACATCCCAGTTCCTTTCTAGCCGTGGGATCATGGGATTTCATCTAGTTAAAAAAAATAGTTCCACTACAATATTAGAGATGAGAGGAACTTGAGAGATTGACTAATCTAATTCTTTCATTTGATAAGTGAGAAAATTGACACCCAAAGAGATGAAGTGACCGCCCAAGGTCACATGGATAGTTCTAGATAGAGCCCTGGCACCAGCCTCTCTAGACTCACAGTCCAGAGCCCCTTCCCCTACACCTGAGGGTTATGCCATTCACTTACATTTCTCTCCCAAGAATTCATAAGCTGGTGAAAAGAGGCAGTTATCTAAGAAAGCTTAAGAACGCCTCAAAAGTGATGGGATTTGATCTGGTGCTACTGGTCAAAGCTCTGTTTACAGACCTAGGGCTATGAGTATTTATGTGCATGAATCCCATCAGGAGAGGAACCAGGTGTTCTGGTATGTGAACAGGTAACCAAATTCAATGTCCCTCATGAGAACAGTTACCATTCTTCCTGTCCCAGATGCTACTGTGCTGATTAAGGATCCTCTCATCTTGTAAGGATCTGTTATCCTCGCTCTCACCTTTGCCAGTGGGCAGACATTCTACTTTGCTTTGGCTGAAAGATGGCTCCTACTTCCCTCAGAGAGCAGTTCAGTCTGATTCCCCAGAGGCTCAGCTACAGCCTAAAGTGGGAGATTGAAGATGAAAACGGAATTCTGAGGATCCTTACTTTTATTCTCCTCAGTATCTTCAGAAAAGTGTGGGGTGCCCTGCAGTGAGTGAGCTGATGAGGTCTGAATACCCTTATCAGGGATGGTCTGAGCATGTACAGTGTGGTGCCATGACCTAAGAAACCTGGAGTCAAGAGGCCTTGGATTTGATCCTGGCACCATGTGACCTTGGGTAAATCACTTCAACTCTTGATTCCTGGTCTCTAAAATAAAAGCATTAGACTAGATCTTCTAGCTCTAGATCTATGAAACCCTATATAGAAACACAGAAGTTGCTATCCATTGTCAGTCCCATGTTCTCTCTAGACCAATGTTCTGTTGCAGTCAGAAAACCCTCCCCCTCACAAAAAAGGCATGGAGGTGAAGGAAGGAAAAGAAGGAAGACTTTTATAAGCACCTGCTATGTGCCAGGAACTAAAAGAAGAGTTTTATAAATATTACCTCATTTTATCTTCACAATAACTCTTGGAGGTAGATGCCAATATTATCCCCATTTTACAATCCAAGAAACTGGAGCCTAGAGTGGCTTGTGCGAGTCATACAGCTAGTTAAATGAGGTCAGATTTGAACTCAGATCTTCCAACACACTATCCACTCTACCTACAACAACTCCAGTTGTTTTGAGGTGTGGGGATGGGAAGGGGGATAGAGGGAGGAAACAGCTGCATTCTTTAATAGCTGAGTATATCCTAATTTCTCTCAGTAGCATCTTATGGCTTTGTCATTCATAAATTTATGCAAACATCTTTTTAAATCCATTTATATTTCCTGAAGGTACTACCTGTTAGAGACCTGGATTCCATAAGTTTATTACCTGCTGTATATTGGCTTTTGTTTATCCTAAATTTAATTTACTCAAGTTTCAAATATATCTTTTACCCTATTATTTACCTACATGTCTTTCAGGATTTGGTCGATAAACCGACACCCACTTTGGCTCTCCTCCATAACCTTCTGAATTTTACAGATTTCTATCACAAAGTCAGAATGGACAGGCATAGGAAGAGAGAACTGGACTAGGCATCAGGAAGATCTGGATTCAAGTCCTGTCTCATACTGGCTGTCTAACCCTGGACAAGTCCCCTCAGATGACTCTCTCAGACAATAAATTAGAGGCAAATTGTTTATCTGTGTCACTACAGGGAGTTCACCAGTGGATGAAAAAAACCAACAGGGACCAAAAGAAATGATAATTCAGAAAAGAGTAGGGCTGCAAAGGGAATCTTGAGTTCATCTAATCAATACATTCTAGTTTTTACATGTGAGGAAACTGAGACCCAGAGACCTGAAGTAATATTCTCAAGGTTACACAAGTAGCAAGTCACAAAGCTGGTCTTCTGACATCCAGTGAGAGGCTATTAGTCCAACCCTCTCAGAATCTTTCCCTTTCTAGGCTGAAAAGTTCCATCGCCATCCCTCTGATCATTTCAGTTGTTTCTCTAAGGACATTTTCATGTTTCATGGTATCTTAAGCTCATAGAATCATAGATTTAAAGTTGGGAGTGACCTTGGAGGCTGGCTAGTCCAGCTCCCTCATTTTACTGGTGAAGGAAGGAGATGGGACAAGATTAAGTGACTTGGCTAAGGTCATGCAGATATAATGTGACAGAAATAGCATTTGAACCCAGGTCTTCTGACTTCAAAATCATTATGCTCTTTCCACCTTTGGTCTGAATTACACCATGAATGTTCAAAGTAAAAGTGCATCATTGTTTTATAGAAAGGGTTCTGGTGCTTTCTACTTACTAACATGATGAAGGGAGCTGAGGTCTAAATCTGTGCTTTCAAGTTTTTGTGAAGTTGAATGTTTAAAAAGTTGTATGGCACACACACATTCTCTCTCTCTCTCTCTCTCTCTCTCTCTCTCTCTCTCTCTCTGTCTCTGTCTCTCTCTCTCTCTCTCTCTCTCTCTGTCTCTCTCTCTCTTTCACACACACACACACACACACACACACACACACGAAATCAGCTTCAACTTTGCTCGTCCCTGCCATCCTTCTCCCAATTATTCTGTTAGCTCCTTTGCCCTGAGGGCAGTTTATAGCTTTCAGGGGACTGGAATTGGTTTTAAAAAAATTCCTTCCTCTCTCCCTGTGCCCCATGTGAGAAGCCACTGTGTGCTCAGTAGACAGTAAAACCAAGGCTATGGGATCTGAGTAGCCTGGACCTTAGAGATTTTTTCATCTGGAGAAGAGACTACTCAGCAGTACACAAAGGTGTTTCTCCTTCTTTCCTCTTCAAAACAGGAAAGCCAGAGATGGCTAGATTATCTTTCCCAAGGTCTATTGGAGACTAATTTCTGTCTTCTCATAATAGTTCTGTTTACGATAATTAAAAGAAAGATATCCAGATTAAATTTGGGGAATTCACAAGATTCTAGTGTTAAATTAGGTGCTTCCCCTCCCTCCCCCCAAGGGTATCCACAAATAGTTAATCAATGAGTAAATTTGTGGACAATAAGCATTGTAATCAATCAACCAAGGAGTATGTATTGATTTCCTATTATGTGGCTAGCATGGTGCCTATGAGGGTGCTGTATCTCCCTAGCTGTTGGAGACCAGTTGGTGGGTCATCAGAACCATGGTGAGATAAAAGTGTAATAAGTCAGACCTGCAATATCTACCATCTAAGTACCAGGAATGCAAAGAAAGGCTAAACCAGCTCCTGCTCTCAAGGAAGTCACAATCTATTAAGGCAGGGAAGGAAGACAACATTCAAACATCTGTGTGCAAACAAGATTATACAGGAAAAATTAGGGACAGTCTCAGAACTAACACACTAGCATTAAGGGAGATTGTTAAGGGGTATTTCAGAAGGTGGGATTTTAGCTGAGACTTTAAGGAAGCTAGGGAAATTAGAAGATGGAAATGAAGGAGGAAAGAAGTCCAGATGTGGGGGGATAGACAGTGAAATTGACTAGATGCCTGCTGTCTCAGGGAAGAGAGGAGGGAGAGGGAGAAAATTTAAAACTTATGGAAGTGATTGTTGAAAACTGAAAACAAATTAATTAATTACATAAAAGACAAAAAAAAAGAAAATGACTACAGTCAGAATGTGGAGTTTTAAGTGCAAGGCAAAACAAGGAGTCTCAAGTCATTGAATACTACAAGACTGGGGTATGAGGAAACACTGAGGGGAGGGGGAAGGGAGAGAAAAGAGTAAGGAATAAGAAAACTACAAAGATAGAAAGGGTTTAGGTTATGAAGGACTTTAAGAACCAAACAGAGACTGTTTTAGGGTCCATCCTCATCAATGACTAAAATCCCAAGAAACTGGTACTGACCCAGAGATAAATCATTCACCCATAGGGACAGCCAGCCACTGGACCCTGCAGGACTGTGGGAGCATCAGACCCTATGCAAATTCCTTTCTCAGCCATATACTAAGAAAATCCTGTGCCATAACTCCTGCCATATCTGGGAAGTGCGTGACAAAAATCCCCAGCACCAGGAAACCCCTAGTGCTGGTTTATACAGCTTCAGCCTTATGGCTCCCAAATGGAGACAGTGACTAATCTGTGGGCATCTCGTCACAGCTGTGAAGAGAGGGAAGTTGTTTATAACCTGCCATGTCTTAGCCCAAGGGCTTCTCTCCTGGAGATAGCAAGCAGCTTTCACACCTCTAAGCCACTAACATGACCAGCAGCTGGAAAAGATAAAAAGGAAAGCATAAGACATAGTCCCTTCCCTTGAGGAGCTTACAATCCAATTAGAAAGACCAGGAACACATGAAAAGTTAAATAGAAAGAGAAGATATGCCATAAAGCACTACATGATCAATTGCCAAATGGTTAGCACAGACAAGAAGTACTAGGATTTCAGAGGAGGGAAAGACTTCCATGAACATTTGAGAGCTCAGGAAAAGCATCATGGAGGATCATAAATGTGGGAACAGAATGGATATTATCTAGTCCAATCCCCTAATTTACCAGATGAAGAACCTGAAACCCAAAGAGGTTAAATGACTTACTGAAATCACACAGGTAGTTAAGTAGCCTAGCCAGGATCTGAATACAGGTCCTCTGGTTCCAGATTCAGTGCTTTTCCCCCCCATGACATACTGCTTCTCATCTGCACCAGAGTGTCAAAGATCATTTTAGAAGTTCACAAATCAATAGAGTTGAAGCAAAAAGGAAGCTAGGGACCAGGAAGCCTAGCCTGTTCATTTTTGTTGTTCAGTCGTATCCAACTCTTTGTGACCCCATTTGAGATGTTCTTGGCAAAGAAATTAGAGCCATTTCCTTCTCTAGCTCATTTGACAGTTGAGGAAACTGAGGCAGGGCTAAGTGACTTGCCCAGGGTCACACAGCTAGTAAGTGTCTGAGGCCGAATTAGAATTCAGGAAGAGGCGTCTTCTTGACTTCAGGCCCAGACCTCTATCCACTGTTCCACTTAGCTGTCCTTCTGTTCATTTTACCCATAAGGAACTTGAAGTTTAGAGAGGCAAAAGACATCCCCTTTGTCATCAACAAGTTAATGGCAGTACTAGAATTGAAATCTATATCTCTTGACTTCTCATTCTGATTTGTTTCACTCATCACACCAGGTCAACATCTGGAAACTTACAACATAGGGTCATGGGATCACAGGCCCTGGAGCTAGGACTTCAAGAAACCTTTTAATTCAAGTCTCATTTTACAGCTGATGAAGCAAAAGCCCATAAGAGCTAAATGTGTCATCCAAGAACGCACAAATAGGAAGTAGCCAAGCTAGAATTTGAACTCAAGGTCTCTGATTCTCAATCCCATCTATGGTCCTTCCAGATAATATAGTCAGCCATGGATTATCTGCACTAATGGAACAAAGTAAACCCCACCAAAATTATAATTGCTTTGGAACTTAGCATATGTATGGATGGGATGGGGAGCCAGCTAGGTAGCACAGTTGATAAGAGTGCTGGGTCTGGAGTCAACAAGACTCATCTTCCTCAGTTCAAATCTGGCCTCAAACACTTATTAGCTGTGTGACTCTGGGCAAGTCACTTCACCCTGTTTGCCTCAGTTTCTTCATCTGGAAAGTGAACTAGAGAAGAAATAGCAAACCACTCACCTATCTCTCCCAAATGGAGTTATGAAGAGTCAGACACAATTCAACAACAGCAACAATGTGTGTGTAGGGTAGCATCACTTTTCCAATTGTGTCTTGCTTACAAGAATACACTAAATAAATAATACACAATAAAATCCTGTTGAAATGCTCAGCAAAGAAGACATAGCCTAAACTGTGAAGAATGGGCAGAATTCGGATAAGTGGAAGGGAGGAAAAGGGTATGCTAGGAGTGCAAGGTTGCACCCATAAAGCCATAAAGGCAGGAATACAGAAGACGCATTTAAAGAAGAGATAGTGAGGGCATGCTAGAGACATTCCTTCCTTCCCCACTTAGCTCTTCATACAATTGTAGAATTGTAGACCTAGAAGGAGCCCAAGGGTCCTCCTATTCCAAACCCTTCTCCCTACAGATGATGACTGGAAATGTTCATCATTTTGCCCAAGATCACAAAGCTAGCAGCTACAGCACCAACTCTTCACTCCCGCAGCAGTGTTTTCTCCATTTGACCTCAGAATAAGATCTCTGTTGTCATTTTGAAAAAAGCAGTGATGTGTAATAGTAGGTACTTGGTTTGATTCAGAGCCTTCTAACAAAAGAAATCTGGATTTGAATTCTAGCATTCAATATTATGTAACCACATGGACAATAAATTCTTGTTGACTGCCTGACAAAGCTTTCCTAATCTAGAGCATTCATTAGACTCTGAGACCGTGAGCATAATAGTGCTGGATCCCCCATTATGGCAATCCATTTGGTTTCTTTAGCTCTCAACAAACGACCCCCAATGTAGTTGACCTGTAAGTTATTAGATTATTATGGTTGTTGATCTGAAAAAGAGAATATGTGTTGGCAGAACCATAACTACGGCAGGGTAACTAGGGCTTTGTCCCAAGGCATTGAAATTTAGAGAATAAAAACATTTAAAATAGTAATTTTAAAAGATTGAACATTTTTAAAAATCTGTTACATTTATATTTTGATGGCACTTTCACTTCTTAGCATTGCAGGAATAACTTGAGCTTAGCACCTAGTTAGCAAGAAAAATAAGCTGAAATGGGATGATAACAGATGGCCTCCATTCTTCTCCTTGCAACGTCATTCCCTCACATCAGGTGAACTCCTCCCCAGAGGAATCCACTCAACGTCCTCTTGAGCATTGGCTTCCATAGTAGTCTCCTGTTGTCACAAGGGTGTCTATCTTCCATGGTACTGTGCCCCAAAGTCTCCAATGCTGCAGTCTTTTCCTCAACTGAAATGGTATTAATTACCTCTTGCACTATTTTCACCCCACAAATTACAAAATTAGTTTGAGGGTACATCTTGTGTTACCGACCCCTGGCACCAAAATTGCTAGTTATAGCTCTGATTGTTGATATTAATGCAAGTTACATGGGTTGGAACCAACAAACCAAGGCTCTCAGAAGGTGCAGAGAAAATGAGAAAGAACAGTTGTGTTACAAGGGGTACATTCAAATGGGCTACATGGAGTGACTGGCTTACACTGACATTTGGTGAGTTGTTTTCAACTTTGTCAGCATATTTACACATGTGGTACTGCACGGCAAGGCTTAGGAGGAACCACTGCAACCATACCAGTCCTTTGCTGGTCACTACCACTTCTCACTCCTTCCTGTCAACAGCTCAAACACTTAGTTACCCCTCCTGGCTTCTAGGTGTCACCATTTCCTCTCTCTAAAACAGACTTTTGTTCTTTATCAGAGAAGAAAGCAAACTTTTTCTTCCACTGCTGCTCCCAGAAAATATAGTAAATAGTTATCTCCTCCATATTGTGGGGTTTAGAGGCATGTAGCCCCCACAATCTGGAAAATCCATGTAAAATTTTTGGCCCTCCCTTCATACAGAGAAGGAGTCTGAATTATTATGGTATTAAAAGATAAACTACATTGATATCGTCCAGTGCTATATACATATTTGGTACATTTCTAAGTTTCTAAACTTTTTCTGTGTTGTCTACTGGCCTTCATGGTATTGTCTTCAGTTTCCATGAAACTCCCCCAAGATTAATTTTTTATGCTGACCCTTGATGTATCAAAACTGTGATGAGGAAAGTCAATATGGAAGGGATAACTGTAGAAAGGAGAATGGGTCACTGGAAGGTAGAAGCATAATCAGTCATTTTAAAGCACACAATAATTAGTTCAAAATATGTCCCGGGGCAAGCAACAGGAAAGATGTTCTCAAGACTAACTCAGACGAGGTGGGGCAGGGACACGCTGAAGAGAGTCTTTACGTTTTATGATATAAGGCTCCATGGGGGAGAGACTCCAGTCTGGGACCTTAACCCACAGGGAGGATAGAGCAAACTCATCTGGAAGCCCTACCACCAGGGGAGGAGAAATAGGACTCTGGACCATCTTGCTTTTGTTAAAAGTGGTATTTTTAAATTCTCATTTGGTTTTCAATTGGCATCCGACTTGCCTCTATGAGTGTACAGTAGATATATATCTGCCAGGTGACCATAAGATCTAACTGCCAGGATCCTTCCCTTTATCAATTCCTTATCCTCCTTCCAGCACAGGAATCCAAGTCCAACTAAATTAATTTTCTTCCCCAAAGTAGAAGCCCCCCTTAGCATCCTCCTGTCAGCTTTCCTGCCTCTGGTCCTCTTGCCCTGAGCTTATTAGCAGAGATACAGTAACACACACAAGCCACACTCCAATCGTACCCTTCCTCAGGCCACTGAACTACTGCTAAGGTAGAGAGTGGTTATTTAGATTTCAGTGGTTAAAACATATCACATATGATATGATACATAATATAATATGATATATCACAATTGTGCCTCAGTTTCCTCCTCTGCAAAATTGGGAATTGGAGTTGATGACTTCTAAAGTTACTTCCACCTCTGCGATCTTTATACTGTATCAGTCATATTGTATTAGTTTGTATATTATGCTATATAACATTATATCATATCATATTATACGCTACCATCCACTTCTCATATCATAATAGCAGAATTAGGAAAGAGCACCACCCCAAATCACTGTTATTTTCTACAATTGCTGTTGCAAGAAGAGAAAACAGAGTCTGATGTTTGATGGGAGTTTTTATGCTTCTCATTAGTCTTTTAGAGGGCCTCAGTATGTTTTCTCAGTTCCAATTACCTGTGATGTTCTTCTTTTGGGAATTAGGAAATATTCAACTCACCCAAAACACAGAACAGTATAACTAAAATGTTCACTCTTTTCCCAACAGGGTGCTTAGGTTTTGACTGAGTAATCAAACTTTGTAAGAAGTTTCACTGAGATATTTACTCTGCCAAGTCATGGGAATAGAAAATATTTTGTTCTATTATGCATGTCTGCTCACTGAAAGAAAAAGAAAAAAAATTCCCTAAACATAGAGTCAGGCTGCCTATATTTTTTTTCAAGTTTTTTGCTAAATATCACCCTCAATGACACCTGCCACCAAAAATTAATAATAACTAAATACCAGTTTAGTACTTTAAAGTTTGCAAAGTTCTTTTCTTACATTATCTCATTTGATCCTCATAACAATCCCATGAGAGAGATACTAATGTCCCCATTTTGCAGATAAAAAACTGAGGTTTAGGATGATAAGTGATTTAACTGGAGTCACACAATTAGTGCCTGAAAAAGAATTCAAATTCAGGTGTTCTTAACTTCCAATTATAAAGTCTGTCCCCTCTGCTGCCCTGAAAAAAAAAAAAAGTTTTCATGTTAAAAAATAGGAATTTAAAATAGTATTCCAAATTCCAATTCTCTCCACTGAGAGTTGCTGAGAATTTTAATACCTTAGGCAATGTGTTATGTTAAGCTTATACAGGCACCTCTAAATTATCTGTGCAAACGTCATCAAAAACAGTAGGGAAAAGTAAAATCCACACAGAATTTAAAACCTCAGGATAATCATTACTTTCAACTTCTTCCTCCACCAAACCTTTACCCTGAACTAATAACAAGTAATGTACTGTCGCAAACGGTCGTGTTGGAGCTTTCTTTCCCATATCATCCCTTGTCTGCCCTCTGATGGAATCAATCATGGGTAATCAAGGATAATTCTCAAATCATAGCAATAAGCATGTTACACTGGGTAGAGAGCTGTTCTTGCAGCTCCAAAGACTTCAGCTTAAGCCCCACTTCTGAAACATACTGCCTTTGCATCCATAGGCAAGTCACTTAGCCATTCAATGCCCGCAGCAATTCTCTAAGGCGTGAAGTTATGGAATCATTACTTCTTTGCATCAGTGCAAGGAGTTTTCACACTAGAAGTTCCCTAACCTGATGAAATCAATTCCCTCCACCAAGAAAGGGGAGCTAAAAGATACCTTAGCAATTATCTAGCCCAGAGATTCTTAGCCTGGGGTCTGTGAAGCTGAGTTTTCATTTGTTTTTAATATTAATTTGTTTTTTCAATATTTACTTCTACAAGATTTTGGGTTCCAAATTTTCTCCCCCTACCTCCCCTTCCCTCACCCCAAGACAGCATGCAATCTGATATACACTGTGCATATACGTTCATATTAAACATATTTTCACATTAGTCATGTGGCAAGGAATTAGAACCAATGGGAAGAACCATATAAAAGAAGAAACAGAAGAGACAGAGAAAGGAAGAGAGAGAGAAAGAAAGAGAGAGAGAAAGAGAGAGAGAGGGCAAATAATATGCTTTGATCTGCATTGAGACTCCATAGTTCTTTTTCTGGATGTGGACAACATTTTCCATGAGTCTTTTGGCCTTGTCTTAGATTCTTGCATTGCTAAGAAGAGCTAAGTCTATCAAACTTAGTTATTGCACAACGTTGATGTTACTGTGAACAGTGTTCTCTTGATTGTGCTCGCTTGTGAAGTTCATTTTCTTTAAGACAGACGGACGGACGGACAGACAGACAGACAGACAGACAGGTAGACAGATAGATAGATAGATAGATAGATAGATAGATAGATAGATAGATAGATAGATAGATAGATAGATAGATAGATAGATAGATAGATAGATAGATGATAGGTAGGTAGATGATTGATTGATAGATGAATTAGAGATAGATGATATATGGACAGATGATAGTGAGATAGATGATATACAGATAGATAATGGGAGATAGATGATTGATAGATGAATAGATAGCTAGATGATAGGTCAGTAATGAGATAGTGAGACAGACAGATGATATAGAGACAGATGATAGAAAGGTGGTGAAATAGATATAGATAGATAATCGTGAGACGAATGATTATTGATAGATAATGAGTGAGATAGATGATAGGTGATGAAATAGTAGAGATAGATAGATGATCTATAGATAGAAAAATAGATAAGTAGTGAGATAGATAACAGATAAACTGCATTTCAATATAATCTGTTCTTTTTATAATCCTATTTTGTGCATTTAAAAAAAAAAACAACACATGATTGTGAGAAGGATTTCTATAAGCTTCCCCAGATTGCCAAAGGGGTCTCTGACACATAAAAAAGATGAAAGAGCACCCTCCCATCTAGTCCAACTTCTTCATTTTAGAAATAAGGAAAATAAAGCCCATTGAATTTGTGTCCAAGATAATACTAATGAGCAGTGAATGAGCCAGAAATGCCAGGAGCAATAATAATGTGGAGTATTGGGGAAAAAGGAGGGGAAATCAAAGGCCTGGAATAGATAGTACCTGGGTAAGGGAGAGCCCAGTTATATTAGCACACCATGACTTCTGCAAAACAGGCATTGCCAACTTTATTTTGGACTTTCATTCCAGGACATACTGTAGGTCTGTGTGTACATGCACCTAAATAATCAGGCAACTCAGTGAAAAATTCAGTTTTGTTGGAAACATCAAGTCAGATTGATTGCTTGGCATGATTGAGACAAAATAACTAATTGATTCGACAGAAGGTTTTATTTTCCACCTGATTTGGTGGTGCATCAACAGTCACAGTTCCCTATCTCCTCAGCTTCCCTGTCCTCCTAGATCAGCGTTTGATCACGATATCTAGAGGTAGAGGTAAAATTAAATTCTACTTTTAAAAAAATCTTCAAATAGTTGAGGGAGAAGTTTCCAAATCACAGACAATGGCTTATGTATTTTCATAGAAAGGATTTAGGCATCTCCTTCCCCCTCCCCCACCCTTCCCACCCCCCCACCTTGGTCTTTCTGGTCATAGGATTTAATGTATGTGCCACAGTCATCTTACAATCCCTGTCTTAGGATAAGAGATTCTAGGTTGGCTTCCCAGTTCCAAATTCCAGTTTTCATTTGCTATGTGATCATTACCAAGTTGGGAAAAAGAAGGGATGGGGAGAGAAGAAAAATGCAAAAGGGTAGAAGTGGGAAAACACATGACAAATAGTCCAATTTGGTTGATAGTTCCAGTTCATTTCCTATGGGCAATAGCATGTACCAGATATTTAAGAGTGGAGAGAAACAGACAGGGGGGGAGAGAGATTGAGAGACAGAGAGAAACAGAGAGAGAGAGAGAGAGAGAGAGAGAGAGAGAGAGAGAGAGATTGAGAGAGAGAGAGAAAGGATTAAAACCAAAGATTCACTTGGTAATAGTTCCTGGAAAAATATGATCTGAGTTCACGAGCTACAGATCCCAAACTAAGGAAGAATCCTCACAAAGCAGGGTCAAGAGACCAACTAGTAAAGACAATTGTGGGGCTTTGATTAATGACAGTTTGCTTCCTGCAAAGAAACAAACAAGTAGCTGCACTGTCTCCTCCTTATGCCTTTTCCTTCTCAGCTGAAAGCAATGCAACTGTGGGCTTGGAGGGCTTTAAATCACAAGCTCTTTCATCCAGATATTGTTACTCAAGCTTTATTTGCATTTCCACATTGAAATTCTGGGATTTCCTGGGGCTCAATTTTCATAGATAACACTGGAAAAAATTTGAGGTTATTCCCAATTTCCCTAGATAACAGAATCAGGATCCTTTCGGGAGGCAGTGATGGTCTCTGCACTACAACACTCTGGGATGTCTCCAGAAGTGTGAAAGCCAAGAGTGTTACCCTACTTACCTCCATGGATAACAGAAATGAAATGAAATGTGTTATTGTGTGGTGTTACACCATCTGGCTACCTAGCAGTCCTAGAGTGGCTCTTAACAGCTTCCTTTGGAGAACAATTTTTTAAGCACTTAGGGATATATTTTAGTGTCTACTTATAAAACAGATTCACTGGGGGAAACTGGTAACTTTTGCCCCATAAACATGGCATCAGAGGATCAGAGTGCTCCAACAAATAGCTCAGCTAACCTGAGCTGGATTTTTTCCTGTTCCAACCCCTTTCGTGCTACCACACCTTAATGATGAGTATACCACTGCTCACCTAAAGTGAACAAAGTGTGATCGTAATTGCCTAAGTCACCTTCCTGCCAATGGCACCTGCCTTAGCTGGTGGGGGCATTGGAAGCATGTGAACTAGATAATCAGTTCATGGGTTACTCCAGAGAGAATGACTCTATGGAGCCATTCACTGGAGGAAAGCCAATGTGGATGATGGATTAGAATTGCTCTCTTGGCCCTAGGGGATGGAACTAGGAGCAATGGGTAGAAGTTATGAAAGGCAGATTTCTATTCCATAAAAGGAAAAACATCCCACCAATTAACAGAATGGGCTGCCTCTGGAGGTAACGAGTCCCCAGTGTCTGGAGAAAAACAGAAGGAACCTCCAAGACTACTTGTCCAGGATGTTGTAGAGGGAACTCAGGTTTGGAGCACAGGTTGGAGAAGCTGACCTCAGATCCTTTACAACTCTGAGATTCTGTAATCCTATCCTCTTTTGCATCTAGCTGTCCCAAGACAACAGTAAGAATGGCGACAGTGCCCCCTCCACCACAAAAAGAGGTTTTTATTAGTGATTGACTGAGTTGTATAATGTTGATGAACATATAATGTTAATGTTTATTAAATGTTAGTCAGAACTTCAGTGCACTTAATCTACCCCTATCCCCCAATATTTCACAGAATTGATATCCTGGTTGGAACCTTAGCAGAACGAAAGGTGTAATTTGCCCTTTACACTCCATATATTTTGACAGAGCAAGCCTTGACCCTTTATCTTCTAGACTAATAATCCTACTGGATTTAGGCTCATAGGTTCATAGAAAGTTAAATCCCCAAGGGACCTCAAGTGCAAATGTTTAGAATCACAGATGGAGAGCTGGAAGGGACTTCACAGGTCAAGTCCTCCAAGTCCCTCCTTTTTTAATTCAGGAGAAACAGAAAAGTGATTTGACCAAGGTCACATAGGCCATGAGTGGCAGAGCCAGGATTTTAAGCCACAGATTCACATTCTTTCCACTGCACCATCTGCTTGTAAGGAGACATCGAATTCTGCAGTACAGTTCACCCAAAGTCACTCAGGTCATTAGATGTCTGCCTAGGGCCTACGCTCCTCCCTGAGTAGAGCTATTACTTAGTCAAGTCTTTCTACCAAAGTTCTCTGTGGTGAAGAATTTCTCTAAATGATCACACCGACTTTCCTCAATGGCTTCACCTACTCTGTGGTGGTCTTCCCCCATCTAATGGTGACTTTCAAGTCCTAACTTGAAACTGATAGGTTCAAAATAGAATGATAGAAAGGCATCATATGGGGAAAATTGGCCACTGCTTTTTAGGAGCTAAAGGCACCTAAATCATTATTAGACATTTTTCACCTCAGACAAGAAGTTTGGGGGAGGATGGGGAGGAATGGGGAGGAAAATATTCTGTGCACAGATCAATCTTGCCAGGATGGAGGTGACTGGGCCTTAAACCCTATGGAAGTTGGGATAGGGGTTAGGTGGTAGGGGAGAGATACACAGTGGAGGTTACTGTGGTATAGGCTGGTAAAAGATCATAAGTTAAGGCTTAGATTGTCATCATATGAAGAAAATGCACCCTCTTGAAGAGGAGTTAATACCACTCCCTCCCTCCCCCCACCCCCAAGCAAGCATCCTGAGCCAAGTCTCCATTTGCCCAATAACAGTTTCAGGCCTGAAGGGATCTCAGGCTTCATCCACTCCTCCTATCCCATTTTCCAGTTTTCATGGTACAGTGGAAAGAGCGTTGGCTCTGGGAGTCAGAGGATCTGGGTTTCAACTCTTGTTTCTGCAACTTATTACTACCTATGTGACTTTTGGCAAGTCATGTAACCACCCAGGGCCTCAGAGTCTGGAAAATTGGGAGGTTGGAATAGGTGACTTCTAAGATACCTTCCAGCTCTAGATGCAGAATCCCATGGTTTTCTCCTTTGAAAGTACCCTTTGATATTACAGCCCTTTATCCCTAGGAAGTGCATGTGGCCTGGTTGTATTGTTACTTCAAAAGACACCATGCCCATTTTCCTTCTAGTCTCCAAGTCACAGCAGCTGTGGAGAAGGAGTGGAAAGGAAGCAGGGAGGAGGGTCATTGTCCCTGGTCTACCCTGCCCAATGCCTCTCCTTAGCTCTGGTGTCTCTCCAGCAGCCCTAGAACAAGATTAAGTACCCCTCCTGGATTGGGGCCACACCCCAGCTCTCCAGGGGCACCGGGCCACTCCAACTGATCTTCATCTTCCTCCCAGGAGACTCTGAGAGCATATATGCAAATTCAGCAAAAGTACCCTGGGTTAGAGCGTGGGTAGAAGCTAAGAAATGGATGTTCTTTCCAGATCCTCCTCATCATCTGCCCAATCTGTCAGGACTGGGAGAGGAAAATCATTTACCCTGGGAAGAAACCCTGCCTGTGTTACTTAGAACTCATTTGCATAGAGTTAATGATTCACACACTGGAGGGACCTTGGGCTCCCTCCCAAACTTAGGGGGAGGGGCAAGGAACTTCCTTTCACCCCATTTTTCTCCAGCAGGACCATGAGTCATAAACATGGGATCAGGAAACACTTGACCCACTAACACTCCCCCATGGGGCTGGCCCTGGAATGGGCCACACCAACCACTAAGGCAGGTGAGTTAGCAGCAAGGACTGCAGGCCTGGGGAAAGAGCAGCAGGCATCTAAGGAGGCAGAAGCCAGAACCTGAACTGGCAGAAGGCCAGGGCACTGGGTGGGGTGAGGCAAAACAAAGGCTAGGCCAGTGAGCCTGTTTAATTATTCATCTCCAGAGAATGAATGACAGTCTCTTGTATGGAGGAGTGGAGGTAGGGGGTTGGGAGGTGGGGAGTGGGGACAGACATCCTTGTAGTTGTTCAGCCAAAATATCAGACATCCTTGGCTTGGCATTTCTTGCCACATGTTTCTGATCTGTCCGACCTCGCCCTCCATCTGTGAGCTGAGAAACTGGCTTCCTGACCAGCTCCCAGCCCCATCCTCTGTGGTCCCAATGCCTCTTCCTTTAGCTAGGGGTAGAGCGTGTGTCATCCTTCACAACAGTCAGAACAGATGTATGGGAGGAAGTTACATAACTCCAGGGATCCAAAAAGGCAAAATCAGTTTGGTCTGATTTTTTGCCACTTACCTCCCCTCCTTAATGTCAATCAAAGGGATTTGGTGAAGTTATTAGGCGCGAACCAGAATTATTTGGGGGCCTGTCTCTGCTTATCACCAGGCTTGATGTCCCTGCATACACACTGAGACCTGACTTTCTCAGGGCCTGCTGTATCCCAGTATACTTGAATGAACAGGACACATAACAAAAGAAATCTGGTAATGAGATCAGGAGAGAGAAGGCTGAATTGTTCAGGAGTCTTTGTCCAGAATTCGGGTATTAATCTCCACTGCTCTATTTCACAATAATTGTTTTTAATAGAATAGATTAGATTTCCATCAGCACAAAATGCCGTGGTCAATAATTAACAACACAGATGCAGGCTCCTCTCACCCAATCACACATACCTGAGCCCATTTGGCTGACAGTTGGCCAGGGGATGGGAGGTGGACCAGGCCATACCACATGCCACTGAGAATACCAGGAGGAAAGTGTATCCCAGTGACAATTAGGGAGGAATAAGAGGTAATGACACAGAAAATAGGGAGCCTGCTGGGTTTGCAGTAGAAACCCAAATGTCAGGGGTCACGGAAGGCCAGTGAGAATTAGGAAAGTAAAAACTTTATGGGAAGAAAAAAATGGGACAGCAATAGCAGCTGCCGAGGCAGAGCTTTGAATGGCAGAAGCTTGAGCGCAGCAGGAAAACTAGTTGTTGGGTCTCAAGCTCTTTTGTGGGACTCAGATTTTTACAAGAAGCCTATTTTTTTTTTCAAAATGTTATTGATTTGGTACTCAGTCGAGCTCGGAAGAAGATAAAATACAGTGGACTTCCCCCTATCCCAGATGCTCAGTTATCCCAAACACCTGCCCGTGGTAATTACAGGGCTTCAGAGGAAAACGACAGAAAGAAATCTGCTCGCATATTTTCCTCCCATTGTGTTTGGCTCATTTGAATTATAATGTATTGCAGTCCAGAGTATGAAATTTTGTGCCTTGAATAATGAATTCCCTCTGAGCTCAGGCTACCTGCATTTCTCTTTGGTGTCCATTGAAAATAGCATGTTCAACATCCAAGCATTAAGCTGATGAGGATTTCAAAGTCCTAAAATCATGTGATGTCAAACACCCCAATAGCAGTCTGGCTTCTGTTCTGTCTACACCTGTGGAATGCATCAAGTCCTTTCTTTGCTGAGGCAGCAAGGTGCATAGAATGTTGGACCTAGAGTCAGAGAGCCCTAAGTTTAAATCTGTCCTCACATCCTTGCCAGCTGTGCAAACTGGGGCAAGATCCTTAGCCTCTGTCTCAGTTTCCTCAATTCTAAAATGATGATAATGGTACTCCTATGAGGATAAAATGAGATATTTATCAAAGTACTTCACAAACCTTAAGACACTATATAAATGTTGGCCATTAGTACTACTGCTAGCATGTCACTGAATGGATTACAAGAGAAATCTGCACGTCTCACATAAGGACACGAGCATAATGCAGCAATATAAATACAGCATCTTCTTTTCTAAGCCAGGCTAATACATCGGTGGGTTACTATGTGACTGTGTTGCACTTCTTTCAAACAGTTTTAACATCTGCTACCTTCTTTTATATTCACAACAGCCCCGTGAGGGAGGGAAGGCCCAATAGCACTATCCAAATGTCACAAATGGAAAACCTGGGGAAGAGTGAGAGATCATAAAAGACCTGGCCAAGATCACACCAGGTGTATGTGGCAGAGATTTCACAGAATATAGGTCTCCTGACTCTTTTCCCGTTTTTTCCATAGGATTGTACTAAAACATGTGTATACATAAAAACAGTAAGGACTGTTTGGTGAAGATCAAAACATATCCCTTGCCATACCAAGAGACAGAACAATACAAGGGAATGAGTATTTGGCCTCAAATCAGAAGATCTAAATTGAAATGTCATTCCAGCTGCTTACCACCTTTGTGACTTTGAGCAAATCACTAAGCCTCTGTTTCCTCATCTGTAAAAAGAAAGGACTGGGCTAGGTTGACCAAGAGTCTCAGGATCTAAACCAATGATCCTTTGATTCATTCAGCCTCCCAACAACAAAATATAGTCAACACATGGTAGGTGGCACAGTGCAAAGAGAGCAAGGTGTGGAGTCAGGAAAACTCATTTTCCTGAGTTCAAATTTGGCCTCAGACAGCTATATGACCCTGGGCAAGTCACTTAACCCTGTTTGCCTCCGTTTCCTCACCTGTAAAACAAACTAGAGAAGGGAATGATAAACTGCTCCAGTCTCTTTGCCAATAAAACCCCAAATGGAGTCATGAAGATTTGGATGTGACTGAAAACAACTGAACAATAGTTCAATCAATAAATATTTATTAAGCACCTACTGTGTGCCAGGCACTATGCTAAGCGCTGGGTTATATACCAAGGCAAAAGACTGTTCTTGCCCTCAAGGAACTTACCATCCAACCCTAAATAAAATCCAAACTCAACCCAACCTAGCAGTCCAGTCATTATCCTCTTTCATATTCTTGACATTCCACTCAGATTGAGCTGTTTGCCCATCTTGGAACTCCTGGCACTTTCTCCTGTACTTCTGCCTCCTCCTCCATAGACTAACTGAAAGCCTTCTCAATCTTCAAGGCTCAGGTAGGAGCCACCTACAGAATCTCTCACTTATGAAATCTCTGATAGCATTGACTTGAGATTCATTATTCACAGTTATATTACACTGTCTCATCATGGTGCTTAGTAGCAGCTCAGATCCTCCTCAGAAATGGTCCCAGAGACGTTAATCTTTAGCTTAGGGCTTTGTTTTCTATAATTTTGTAACCTTCACTTGTCGTCTGCTGTTTACTACTTGTGTGACCTTGGGCAAGTCATTTAACTTCTCTGAGCCTCAGTTTTCTCATCTATAAAATATATATAAAATAGTCTCTAATGGTCCCTTCTAGCTTTAAATCTATGATTTGGACCTATGCCCTCTGAGCCCCACCTTGAGCCACTGGATCTCCTAATCTTTATTGCTTCCCTGGGAAATCTGTTACTTACCTGAGATTACCTTTTACCAATACTACCATAACTTAGGGCCAACTTTTGAAGTCCACTTTCTTTTTCCCTTCCTCTCTGCTGTCATACATTCTAAACAGCAAAGTGTATTTTCTAGTCTTTTTTTCATAAGAGGAAAGAATATACTCAGAAATTCTAAGAATATAGACTACCTATTATGAACTGAGTATTAAAAAAACTCGACTGTATAGATCTTTAAGGTTTATGAAGTGTTCTCCTCATGTCTTTATAAGACAAATGGTGTCTTATTATACATATATTATGGATGAAGAAATAGAGTCATAAAAAATTTAAGTGACTTACCTAAAATCCTATGGATAGTAGGTGTTAGAGACACGCTCAGGACGTTTGCCTTGAAGAATCATAACAATGTTGTTGTTCAGTCATTTTAGTCATGACTTATTCTTCATGATCTCATTTGAGTTCTTCTTGGTAAAGATACTAGAGTGGTTTGCCATTTTCTTCTCCAGCTCATTTTAAAGATGAGGAAACTGAGGCAAACAGTTAAATGAGTTGCCCAAGGTCACACATCCAGTAAGTGTCTGAGGCCAAATTTGAATAATAATAATAAAATAGCTTACGCTTATATAATGATTCTTACATGCCAAGCACTGGACTAAGCATTTTACAGTTATTATCTCATTCAATCCTTATGATAATCCTGGGAGGTAGGTACTTTTTTTTTAATCCCCATTTTACAGATGAGGAAACTGAGGCAAATAGAGGTAAAATGACTTACACAAAGTCACACAGCTAGTAAATGTCTGAGGCCAAATTTGAATTCAGGTCTACTTGATTTCAGACCCAGGTCTCTACCCATTGAGCCACCTAGCTGAAGAACATTGTGCTTCCTACTACAGCATGTTGCTTCTCAAGTAAACAAATTATTAATGAAGGAAGTAGATAGGGTCTTCTGAACAACTTGACTAGCTTATAAGCTTTATCTGGAACTTCGATTATTTCTCATTGAAGAAGAATGAATTGATTGATTTGAACTTCTGCAGGTTAAAGCCATCCCTTTGTGCTGCCATATTAACAAAAAACAAATGTCATTTGCAGTATCCACCTTTTTGCCCCCTAGAGAGGGGATAGACCAAAGAGAAAAAAGTACATTTAGCTTCTGGGATGTTTGGAGCTTTGCTTATAGAGGAGAGGGTAAATTTCTTGTACAACACCAGAGGTTTTGCCTTTCTAGCAATCCCAAGTTTGAGAGTTCTGGAACCCCAAAAGAGAAAAGGAATTCCTGAGTAAAGTGAGCGCCTTTAGGAGAAGAGGTTCCAGAGCTAGAAGAGCAGCAAGGGACTAAGCTACAATATGGGGGAGCAAAAATCTGAGTTTTGCCCTCGATGATTACCATAAACTATTCACATGATTAACAGGCAGGTCTAGTGGAAAAGGATTTGCTTCTCTGTCCCCTCCAAGTTTGTTTTCCTCCCAAAGATAGTGCAAATACTCAAGCAGTGTGATTCAACAACAGGTACTTACAATGAGGATGAATGCCTGTATGGGTACTGTGTAAAAGCAATACTCACTGAAGTACTGAGGATGAGAGGAAGAGTTTCTGAGCAATGCTCACGGCCTGGGGATAAATCAATTGACAAGCATCATAGAGCTAGGTATGGATGTCTCGGGTGAAAGTGAATGGGATTCACTAGAATTTCAAAGGGTTCATCTTTAGCAAAAACCAAGTTGGTTCCCATTCTTAGGAGAGTATGAGTTCTTAGAGGGGTTTTATGATTCCAGAGAACTGTACAGGTCTGTCAAGAAAGGGAGACTCATCAAAAAGAGATGAGTATTGTATCAATTGTCTATAGGCTATCCTGAGTCTTTTGAGTTTTCATTTTCTGCAGACCAAAATAAACACTATCTTGTACCCAATATGTACTATGTGTTACCTTAAGTACTTTAATTTGACCTGGGGATCTTTTTTACTTTTATCTATGGAGATCCAGACAAAAGCTATATTCAAAGTATATTTGGGAATTTCCCATGTGAGAACTCTGGGTAAGGACAAAATGAACCAAAGAAAGATTTGTTGAGGCTGCCTCCAAGCCTCTATGTCAGCAAAGCATGGGGTGCCCAGTCATGAGTTGCACTTGGGATCTTTCAGGATTATTGTGCTGGCAGAGAGTAGTCAGACTTATTTGCCCTAGCATGGCAAATAGTCATCATAGCACAGAACAGGTCATCCAGGATTGTTTGATTATTTTTAGAGCTAGACTATTTGCCTTAGTAAAGCATGAGTCAGGAGAGATTGTTCCAATTGTACCATATGAGTTGCACCAAATAGTTCTCTTGCTAAAGTTTTCCAGTTGGCCCATGATTTTCCAGGCCTGGAGCCTACATTCCAGTATTGCTTCCCTCTGACCCCCTACGAGAATGGTGTCTTTCATACGAAAACCTGCACTTGACCACCACGTAATTGATTTGGGATTTTCCTATCTGGGAACTCTGAATCAAACTCTTCTGTCTGTTTACAATCCCAAACTCACTTTTTGCAAATCAGGAAGCTGTCTGACTTCTTGTGGTCTTTTGGTGTTACTGATATTCCTACTCACTCAAAGGGAAGAGAGGAAAAAGAGTTCATAAAGCATTTTCTTACAATTATCAACCTGATACCCAGTTCATCCTCAAAATTCACAAAGTATACCATCCTTCCTTTTAAATTATAGGACTTAGCACTAAAGATTCTCCCTTATTTTACAGAATACAAAACTGAACCCCATCACAGTTAAAGATTCTTCCATGGTAACCCAGGTAGTATGAGAGCTAGGATTCAATGCCAGTGTTATTTACCATATCATAGCAGTCTCCTTTTATCATTTTCTTCTTTTTACTATCTTTATCTGCATACTTATCTCTTCCCCTCCACCCCATATTATTAACTCCCTAAAAGCAAATCCATATTTTATTTATTTTGGTCTTAGCACCTAAAACAGCACTTTACACTTAGTAAGAACTTAGTAAATATTTGTTTTGTATACTGAATGAATTGAAATCCTTAAGATAATTTTTTTAAAAAAACAAATCTAATTTCATCTATTTGCTCCAGCAGAGTAAATAGCAAAAAGGAGTTGGTCTGAATAACTCCTGAAGATTCTTCTCATATGCAGGAATGAATAGGCAGATAATGACCAAAAGATGGGCAACAGGAAGGAGCAAAGGTCCTGGGTAACCCACAGAGACAAACATTTAGGTCTGCTGGATGGGCCGCCCATTGTGTTAGTGCATCGGTACCCGTGTCTTGAATCAGCACTGAAGAGGGACTGTGAGCTTGGCCAAGACTTGAATAGAACGAGAAAAGTGGGCTGGAATGCAGCTCGTTCAACAATCCCAAGCAGCTCCCTGAAGTCAAAGGCCATCCTTTCAACTCCAATATTCTCCCACACTTTCGAGATAGCAACAAATCAAAGAATCTCAATTGTCTCTGATGAATCATAATTACAGGGGACCCAAAGGGTAATGAAGAGATGTGTGATGAGCCTAAGGAGACCACAGCATGTTACCAACACTAATTGACATTTAAGTAGCAGCATGCAAGATATTATCCAGGATACATATGACCACGGTGGATAGAGCACTGACCCTGAAGGACCTGAGTTCAAATTCAACCTCAGACACTTACTGGCTGTGTGACTCTGGGCAAGTCACTTAACCCTCATTGCTTCTTCCCCCCACAAAAAATGGGCTACATATGACCAGAAAAGGACATGGGCCTGCCCTGTAGCTAGAATGAGGTATTAAAAATGAGGTATGAGTTAGCACAGCACCTAGCACAGTGTTGGAATATAGTAAATGTTGACTCATTGACTCTTACCCTGGTATCTATGAAATATTAAAAAACCTAAGGGATGGCTTCTAGTGCATTATGGCAATCCTCTATGAGAGGAATCATACAGGATAAGAAGGTCTAAAAGACTCCCATTGAAGCAACAACAGTTTTTGCCATGTTGCTTTCTGATTAAGGACTTGTTCTCTCTATGACACTGGGTCCTGGAAAATGTTTCAGGGCTATGGAATCAAGTCCCTACATTTGAAGTTCAAAGAACTTTGGCCTAAAGACCAAAGAACAGTAAAGTAGTAAGAATGCGAATGAGTTTGCCAACCATTCTGGGTGTGACGGTACTTCACTAACTAACTTGATAGTCACTCTGTCTCCAACAGCAATGGAAGGTTGGGAGCATGATTTGCAGTAGAACAAATTGTTCATGTGCTGATTTCTCTACCTTGAACCAGACACACCTCCTCAAGGAAGTCTAGTTCTGCCTTTTAGGGTCACCACGTCCTAGAATGTTAGAGTTGGGAGGGACCTGAGAAGTCACCTAATCCAACCCAATTATTTTATAGATGCAGAAAATACAGGGAAAGTGACTTACCCAAGGTCACACAGCAAGTAAATAGCCAAGCCATAAGGGAAAAGAGTAGTTCATATATGATAAAATATTTGGGTATTTAGTTTAGATAAAGAAGGAATACAATACTTGTGGAATTTTTTTTCACTATTATCCATAGTCAAAGCATGCCCCGTAATGATATAAAACCCATTCCTCTCTCGTCGTCCACTATTTCCTAAATAAGTTCCTGTATCATTGCATAATGATAACTGAAACTCTTTTAGCAGATATAAAATCTTTTATTCTACAATTATTAATAAGGGTGAAAGAGGTAACACGGGGACTCAGATTATAGAAAAAGATAAGAATAACTGATTTTAGCTCTGATTATGTGAATAGGCTGAAATGAGAGGAAGGGGAAAGAAAAGACTTTGAGCCCCTGCAGGGGAATGAGGCACCTCAAGGAGCGTGAACGGCATGAAAGTGGACTATTAGTAGCACAGTTTTTAACTAAAGTAGCATTGTTGTTGGACCCTGTTTAATCAAAAATTAGTATGTCCTTCTCCAGGTCACAGACACCTTTCCCCTAGAAATGTATCTGTACCTTAGCGAACATCATGACTTCCAATGGATGTCAAAAAGGAAGCCACCACTCTCAAGCTGCCTGCCATGAATGTATAATCTCCCGCTTTCTGTCTGTCTCTGTCTCTGTCTCTCTCACACACACTCACACACACACACGCACACACACACACACACATCTGGTGTCACATGCAAAGCTTGTTTTATTATGATCTGAAGAGTACTGAAATGGTTTGCCTGCCTCAAAATAACTACTCTTCAAGCCTGTCACTGGGCCTGAAATTCTATCATTTCTTACCTTCTTTCGGATGAGGAATTGAAGTCTTTGCCTAAAATACACACACATTACCTAGAAAGTATAAGTGTAATAACGCCAACAATAATAGCGTACATTTATGTAGCATTTGAACTTTTAACAAAGTACTTTATATTTTCTTTATATTATATACAAAGCACCTTGCAAAATGTTAAGCACCATATAAATGCCAATTATTATTTCGATATGAATTTTTACTACGACCCCATCAGGCTGGTACCATAGGTATTACATCCTCATCCTGTTGGCGAGAAAACCGAATTTCAGAGAGGTTAAGCGATTTATCAAGGGTGATATTCTCAGCAAGTGTCAAAGGCAGTTCTTGAATCTAACTCTTCCTGATGCCTCTAGCCAACTATGCAACGACACATCTTTTATAATTGTATAAATGAATTTATTCTGGTAGCTTCAGCTGCCTAGTAGGTCTAAGGTAGGGTGAGAAATCAGGTTCGAGGAACTGAATTCAAATCCTGGCTCTTTCATTCGCTAAGTGTAGGAGCTTGGGCAAGTCGTTAAACCTAACTTCTGTTTCCTCATCTGAAAAAGAAGGGGTTGACCTAGAAGAACCCTACATTTCCTTCCAGCTCCAACCCTATGAGCCTACTGTCTATAAGCAATGTCCAAAAAGACTGGACATAGGAGGAAGAGGGGGGAAAGAAGGGATAAAAGAGTGATGGGAAAGTGGATCTTCATTATAAAATATTTCTATCAGTGACTTAGATGGAGGGATGTACACATGCTTATTGAACTTGAGGATGACACAGAACATGTAAGAATAAGTAGCACACTAGGTAGGTAGCACTGATCTCTCTTGGTTCTCCACCTCCCAGTTCAAATGCTGCTTCTTAGTCTCCTTTGCTGGCTCATCACAAAACATGTCCTGGGCTGAGCTCTGTCCTGGCCTCTCTCCTCTCTCCTCTTCCTTCTCCCCCTTATTTGTCCCTCTTCCACTGTCTCTTTCCCTCTCCTTCTTCTTCCCTATCCTGTTCTCTCTCCCTCTCCCTTTTCTCTCCCTCTTCTTGTCCTTTTTATTCTCCTTCTCCACTTTTTTCTGCCCCTTCCATTTTTCTTCGTCTTGCTCTTTCCATTCTCTTTTATCCTCCCTTTCCTCCGGCTCCCTTTTTTCTTCCTCTCCCTCTCTTCTCTCCACTGTTTTATTCTCCTTCTCCCTTCTTCTCTCTCTCTCCTCTTTTTTTATTCTCCTTCTCTGCTCACTTTTTTCTTCTCATTTTTTCTTCCTTTTCCTCTCTCTCCATTCTCTCTTTTATTCTGTCTTCCTTTTTCTCTCCCTCTCCTTCTCTTTCCACTCTCTTTTTTATTCTCCCTTTCCTTTTTTCTCTCCTCTCTCTTTTATTCTCCCTCTCCCTCTCTCTCCAGTCTCTCTTTTAGTGAACTTATCCACAGGTTTAACCATCAGCTCTACACAGATGACTCCCAGAACTATATTTATGGCTTTGATCTCTACAGTCTTACATCATCCACTGCCTACTGGACATTTCAAACTGCATATCCCATAGCCAGCTCAAACTCAAAATGTGGGATTACAGCTAAACCCTGAATATACAAAGTCAGGAAAAATTACTTCAAGGAGTTCTGATAGTACAGTGGGCAAAGTACAAAATTTAGTCACAGGCACCTGAGCTCAATTCCTGACTCAACTATTTGCAATCTGTGAAGACCTTAGGCAAGTTACTTAACGTCTCTGGGCTTCTGTTTCCTTAACTAGAAAATAAAAGGATTGGACTAAACTAAAATCCCTTCAAATTCTAAATCTATGATCCCATTTACAAAACTGAACTTACTTTCTCCTCGATCCTCCCCCTTCCAAAGTTCCCTGTTTCTGTTGCCAGAGCTCCCATCCCCCAAGTTCCCCAAGTTTTACAGCTTTTGAACTCTCAATTCCTCACTTTCAATCACCCTACACATCCCTTCTTGCCATTTTGCCTATAGGATCATTTCAGGATTTACAGATCCCAGAAGGGACCTCAGAGACCATCTAGTTCAAACCCTTCATTTCACATTTGAAGAAACTCCAGAGAGTTTAACTGACTTGCCCAGGTTCACACCGATAGTAAGAATCAAATGGAATTTGAACTTAATGTCTTTTCATTCCAAAGCTAGTGTTCATAAATGCACCATGATGCTTCCTAATAATTCTCCATTCAAAACCCTAGGTTGGACCCTCATTACTTCTCACCAGAATCATTGTCATAATCTCCTAATTGTCTCAAGCTCCTCCCCTCTCTAATCTAACTTGATCCAAACTGATTTCCCTAAAGTACAAATCTGACCATGTCATCCCTCTGCTCGATAAATACCATTGGCTCCCTGTAACTTCCAGCATAAAAAAAAATACTCTTCTATTCTATAGGCCTTCACTGGAGAAGGAAATGGCAAATGAGGGCAGGATCTTTGCCAAGAAAACCCCATGGACAGTACAGTCGGTGAGGTCACAAAGAGTCAGACATGACTAAATGGCTGAACAACAGTCCTTTATAACCTGACTTCAATCTACTTTCTATCCTTATTACAGTTTACTCTCTCACACACAAACTGCAATTAGTTAGGCCAAATTGGCCTTCGTTTCCATTCTTATAGTCAGCACTCTAACCAGCCTTCAGCCTCCCTGCCTTTGCTTGGCTGTCTCCCAGGTCAGAATTCTTAGCTCCCTTCCATGTTCACATTAAGCCTCTCCTTCTCCACAAGGCCTTCCCTGATGCCTCCTCCCCCGTCATCCTCTCCTCAAAATAACCTGAGTATTTGAAGCCTTCCAAAATATGTCCCCAACCTACTTTTTCATCTTCATTACACTTATTTTGACTTGAAGTCAAAAGACCTGGTTTTGAATTCTGGATCTGATCATTTCTAGTTATGTGGTTACCTGTATCACCTAATATCTCTGAGCTTTAGTTTCTTTTTCTGTAGTAATGGGGATAATACCAGGCCAGCTATCTCACATACATATTGTGAGAAAAGCTTTTGATAAGCCTTAAAGCAACACTGATTTGGTATTTATTCTGATTAATATTATTGTTACTAGGCTAGGGTAGCCCAGTAATGTTGCTATTGGAGGGAATGTTCATTTGTATCTATGTTGTACATATTTTGTCTTTGTAAAACAAAATAGCTCCTGTTGTCTCCCTCAGCTAGGATGTAAGTCCCTTGAGGACAGGGACTTGCATTCCCTAAAACTTTCCACACTATCTGATGCATAGAAGATGTTTATTGAAATGACTAATACAGAAACATGTTTTACATGACTACACATGTATAACCCATATCATATTGCTTACCATCTGACAGAGGGGGCAGGAGATTGTAGGAGGAACAGAATTTGGAACTAATTTTTAAAAAAACTGAATGTTAAAAACTTTTTACATGTAAGTGGGGGGAGAATCTAATATTATGTTTTTAAAATTCAAATTCTTTGAACGACCATAGTGATTCTTTTTGGAGACAATTGGGATTAAGTGACTTGCCCAGGGTCACACAGCTAGTAAGTATATGAGATTGAATTATGAACTCAGGTCTTCCTGACTCCAGGGTCAGTGCTCTATCCACTGCACCACCTCACTGCCCGACGGCAAGTGATTCTTAAGATCCCTTACAATTTTAAATCTATGGCTCCAGGATGTCATTCACCTGTGCAATAATATTTTGTGTCTCCCCATTGGCTATTATTTCCCATTATTACTATTATCCCAGTGACCTATATGTAGTGGTTGGAGGATTCTAAGAAGGCCCCACCCTTTGCCCTCAAATTTGAAAGCAGTCTGGAGAAATGGATAGACTGGGCTCCAAAGTCTACTTTTGCACCTGTTTCTTCCTACCCATGGGATGCTGGGCAAGTGACTTAACCTCTGTGTCTCAGGTTCCTCATTTAAAATGCAAGGTTGAACTCAATGGTCTCTAAGGTCCTTTCCTGCCTTAAGTTGATGATCCTTTGATCACTCCTCCCCCCAGCCAGTGACCTGAAATGTCAGCTGCCCCAGATCTCATTAGGAAACCTAGGCTTGAGTCCTGGGTCTGTTGCTAAATGACTGAATTGACTCAGTTACTGAGACTCAGAACACTGATCTCTTGTCAGAAAAGCGACCTCTTGGAGCCTCCCCTTCCTCTTCCCTTTGTTAAATATAAAGCCCCTGCAAAGTATTGTTGCAATTTTAAGTCTAAACTCTTAGCTGTGATCACTAATACCTTGACATTTCAGACCACTTTTTCCCTCTCTTAACTAAGCTAAACTTTTTGTTGTTCAATCATGTTTGACTCTTTGTGACCCCATTTGGGGTTTTCTGGCAAAAATGCTGGAGCGGTTTGTCATTTCCTTCTCCAGTTCATTTCACAGATGAAAAAACTGAGGCAAACAGGGTTAAATGACTTGCCCAGGGTCACACAGCTAGTGTCTGAGGCCGGATTTGAACTCAGGAAGATGACTTTCCTGACTCCAGATGCAGTACTCTATCTATTGCATCACTCCATTGCTAAGCTTAGTGGCTATCCAAGATTGATCTGGGCACTGAGAAAATGGTCATTTTGATACAGTGGAGGACACATCTGCAGAAGGAAGGAGAAAGAAGGTCTGGTTCCAATAGGATGCCACTCTGGACAACATGACATCAGAGTCTCGTCTGTGTCTGTTTGGGTATAGAGTCAGAAGAAGAAACAGTAGACTAAGAAGGGGATAAAGGGCAAAAAAGGGAAGTGTTCCAGACTGGGAAAGGGACGTTTTATTCAATCCCCAATTATCCTGAGAACAGAGTAAAAAAAGAGAGAACTCTTTTCTGGGGGGACCAGGGGAAACAATGATCATGGGGTCATAGATTTGGAGTTAGGAGGAACTTACACCTCCTTTTGTAGAGGTTAAGTGGAAGAACCAAGGTTTGAGCCCCAGATTCTTTGATTTTAAATCCAGTACTCTGGCAATGAGCCATTTGGAAAAAGGCAGCAACCACGGGCAACAACCACTTGGTGAAATAACCCTACCACCAACTCTCATTCCAACCCCTTGGGGCCTCACATCCTGCACAAAGTGGGCCTTAGAGAAGGGAGACCCGATGCTCTTCCATGACCATTGCTGTCTTCTGACAGGGAGTCCAACTCTCCCAGGTCAGGATATAGCTGCCAGGAATGAGGATCGGGAAGGCACAGATGCTGCTGTGTGAAGTTTGCCCAGGAGGGCCTGGGGCTGGCCTACAAAACAAGAAGGGCAGGTGCATTGGGGAGGGGAGGGACCTAGAGCAAGCTCTGCATCTGGCAGTGCATGCCCCTGAGCCCCAGGCTGGGGACAACAGCCTCGATTGTCCCTCACAACAGTAGCCCTGCTGATCTCAGAGAAAAGAAAGGCATGGGTCCTCTCCGGGAAGAATGCCCCACTTTTCTCTCCAGAGCCGGGGGCCCCTGAGCAGAGGCTCCAAAGTCATGGAATCCACAGCTCTAAAGTTGGCAGGCCATCCAGAGGCCTGGATGCCATCCCCAGCCTAGCAGCGGGCTCTGGGCCCCTCCAGGCTAGAAAAGAAACACACTCTGCTCTTTGTGCCTGAGACTTGGCTGGAGCCAGGCTTACATCCTTTTCAGACAAAGCTGCTTCGGGTACCTCTGAAACCACTAGAAAAGGATGCAAAGACCCTGCCTTTGCCACCCCTGCCAGCAGCGTCCCCACTCCTCTAGGATATTTTACATGCCACCACTCCATGCATGAGTCCCCACGCTCTGCTGCTGTGCTCATCCTAAGAGGAGTTTCAAAATAAGGGTCAAATCCAAGGGAGCACAAAAGCAGCACAGTGCCTTCAGGGGCAGAGCCCAGCGCAGCTGATGTCAGAGATGTTTTATGAAAACAAGGCTTGAGGTCATTTCACTTCGTGGATGAAAGAAACTTCGCTTTAAAGACTTACCTAGTAAACAGTGAGAAAAATTATAGGCAGGTCCTTAGGCGTTGCAAAGAGCAATGCTAGTCTCACTGATATGTACTGAAATTCCCAATAAATCCAGTTTAGTCTAGTGAAAAGTGCCCTGGGATGGCAGCTGGGAGAGCTGGGGCCTTGTTCAAGCTGACTAATTCATGGTATGACTTTAGGCAAGCCATGGGAGGAAGCACAGAGGCCAGTGTGTTCAAAGCCTGCCTCTCAACTCTTGCTGGCTACATAAGGCAACTCACTTCACCTCCTCGTACCTCAGTTTTCTCATCTGTAAAATAAAGGCGTTACACTAGATGGCATCATTCCATTCTAGGTCACTGCTCTTACGCGGTCTCCCTTCACCTGACCAGGTCTCATTGCTCGATCATCAATTAAATCTAAGCCATTGTATTAAATGAGATAGCAAACGTGAAGTGCTTTGCAAAACTTGCTATAGATTTATTATTATTAATTGATATTATTATTGTGGTGGTGCTTGTTAGTTGGACCAAATGCTCTGAAAGATCCCTTCCAATTCCAACATTCTCCTAAATCCCAGAACAGAGTCTCTCATGGCATCTTCCTCAAAGGAAGCCTAAGACAAATTACAAATACAACTCGTGTGGCATTCTCCATACCCAGCGTTCTTGGCCGTCACTAGTTCAGGCTAGCAAATGGCCTTTTGGCAAGGAGCTGCTGGCGAGGGCAAGGAACAATTTATCCTGGGGGAACAGAAAAGAATGCTGGTCTCATTCCCTTTGCTACCAGTGTTCCTCTTCAGGGAAGGTGGGCCAGATAATGATTTGTACTTAGTTCTATGGGAAGCTGAGGTCATCCGGACAAATAGGATTTGGCAGGACGTTGTTCCCCCAAATAGATGTGGAAAGGGAAGCACAGAGAGGGGCCTTGTCCAGAGCCTCCTAGCAAGTTTATAGCCAAGGCATCTGTCCAGACCTTCAGCTCAGAGCCAGGGCCTGCCTTGGTCATCTGGAGCCCACGGCAGGACTAGATTCCTGAGCTCTGCCTCCTACTTTGAGCCAACTTCTGAAATCTAGTCTCCACTGGGAAGCCAGCCTCCGGTTCCATGGACACTCCTTGGTACAGCCACAATCCTGGGCAAATCCTGCATGATGATAATATTAATAATAAAAAATAATATTCTGTAGTGCTTTAAGGCTTCTCAAATGTTTTTCTTAGAACATCTTGATGAGGTGGGGGCATGATATAATTCCCATTCTACAGATGAAGAAACTGCAGCAATAGAAATAAGTGGTATAGGTAGTCACACAGCTGGTAATTATCAGAGCTAAAATTCAAAGCCAGGTTTTCTAACCCAGCTCAGTACGCTTTCCACTACACTGCCTCCTGAGGTTACCTTAGCTCCAAAGGCTGAAGCAGGAAGGGTTGAGGTGGGGGAGGTGAGACTTATAGAGGGAGGAACAAGAAATCACTACATTCACGGCTAAGTGTACTAACTCCAGTGGGCAAAGAAGTACTCACACTGTCACATTTATAGAACTAGGCATTGACCCTATGGCTGTCAGGAGAGGATTGTCACATCATTCAGAGTAGCCACAACTTTAGGACTCCAGTCCAAGTAAAACTTTATTCGTCAATCAACCACCTCCCAAGCTAGCTTGTGACTGCTGAGCACTGTGCTGGGTACTGCTGGGTACTGTCCTCTGCCCCCTTCTATAGATCAATAATTAATATAATGGCCCAGATTCTTAGCAGACCCACCTCTCAGAAAAGGGGATGAGATCTGAAATCCTGCTGGCTGAGCTAAAGGTTGTATGGAGCACGTGCCTTGGTGGGATGCAACCCTGGTCCCTCTCATATACATCAATGAGCATGGGAGCATCCCAGTAAGCCATTCACCAAAGGCATTGATCTTGAGCAATATGGTAAAATCTACTGGTTGCCACATCTCTGAGGATCTGGGCATGTTTTCTTTATTTCCACTGTGATAATCATAACTATACAGAGCACAACAATTTGGTACTTATCTTTCCAGACTCATGGCAGCTGCTGGGGCTGGGCCATTATGGGGAGACATTATTACTATCATTACAACGCATGAGAGCCGTCCAGTGCAATGACCAATGATTTACAATCCCATGTCCATTCATTCAGTAGTGGGTAATAGTATGGAACTTACCTTGCAATTGTGGGATAGGGAGAGCTCTGTGTGGAACAGTTTTCCCGTCAAAATCTCTACCTCTGCTTTTGACTCCCAATAATCTGTCACGGTGCCAGACTGGGGTTTAGAGTTAAAGAAAAGGAAGATATAAACAAGGGAATGTGAAATGATACTCTCCTCTATTAGGAGCCTCTGAATAGGACATTCAGGCAACACGATCAAGGGGAGTAAAAAACTACTCAAAGAAGCATCTGGAAAGCAATTTCATTTTTAAAAGGAGCAACAGAAATTGGCCAGAAAATCTCTGCAAGATACAGCAAGTTTTTCCCCAGCAAGAGCGGCATGCTCCCAACACACACACTGGATTTGTAATCAGAAGCTTTGGATTTAAATTGAAGCTCTGCTATTTACTGTGTCACTTAAACAGGTCACTTCTTTCCAAGCTTCAGTTTTCTCATCTATAAAATGAGAGGTCCCAGAAGTGACTATTTTATCATTCAGTCATATCTGAATCTTCGCAACTTTTTTTGGTAGGAATTGTAGTTTATTCATTTGGTTGATAAGGCTGATTTTTTAAAAATAATTCTAGTGAAATTTCATTATTTGGGGGTTTTGTTGGCAGATATAGGAGTGATTTGCCATTTCCTTCTCCAGCTTATTTTACAGATGAGGAAACTGAGGCAAACAGGGTTAAGTGACTTGCCCAGGGTCACACAACTAGTAAGTGTTTGAGGCCAGATTTGAACTCAGGTTTTCCTGACTCCAGACCCAGCACTCTATCCACTCTACTACTTAGCTATCCTCAGGAGGGGATTAGATGATCTCTAAAATCTATAAACTTGATCATATGATCAAGCAAGTACATATGTATACATGTTTATATACGTGCACAGATCCTCATAAATGTATATAGAAACTCATGAATGTACATACAGACAAATGCACACAGGTGATAATATGCTTTCTGACAGATACTCCTCAAACATAATGAGATTTTCTCTTGTTTGCTATTACTAGAACTGCCTTATGGGCTGGTTTAATATCTCTAATAATAATTATTATTAATAATAACAATAGCCAATATTTGCATAGAAATTTAAAGTTTACAAAGTGCTTCATATGTGTCACATGGAGTTCAAACTTGGGCATTTGAATAAAACTAGCTTTCTTGATGGAGAGAATGATTACTTGCCTGGGGGAAGGGTAGAGTTGATGAGAGCTTGAAGAGAAGAGAGTTTTCTGGCTCTGACTTTGAGAGAGGACATACATGGTTCCAAGATCTCTTCAGGGAAACACCCACAGTGGGAGAAAAAGACTTTGGGAAGAAGCCAACATGTCACTGACTTCCAACTTATCACACTAGAGACTTGGGTGAGATTGGGCTCTCTCTTTTGATTGAGCTGAGATATCTCATTCTCAGTGGGAATTCCCATTCACTCTGTGTATTTTCCAGTATATTCTAATCTATGTAACTTCTCTGATTCCCCTTTACCATCAAGCTTAGATAAATGGGTTTTTTGGCTGTTCACTACAGTGATAGTCTTTGTGTAACTGGCATGAAGGAGAGAAGTGAATAAACATTCATTAATATCTACTATGTGCTAAGTGCTGTGCACAATTTTATTGTGCAAAATTTACAAATATTATCTGACTTGATCTTCCATAACAACCTTGAGGAGTAGGTGTTATTTATTATATCTATTTTATAGTTGAGGAAGCTGAGGAAGATAAAGGTTAAGTAACTTGTCCAGGGTCACTCAACTAGTATCTGAGGCTGGATTTGAACTCAGGTCTTCTTCATTTTAGATGCAAGGCTCTATCCTAGACTAACAATACTTCTTTTGGGGAGGGCGGGGAGGATAGGCAGAGAGATTTAATTCTAGTCTGGTATCCCATCTCTAAGGAGATCTGAATAGTTAGCTTGTAGCTCAATTTCTTGCTTCCCTTCAAATCAAAGTCTCTCTGGAAGAGGGGTGGAGACTAGAGAGATATCCATTCATGCCTCTCTGGGAGTTATATTTAAACAAACCCATGTGAACATACACATAACTTACATGGGCAAAATGCACACATATACTCTACATACCTGTTATCTCTTCTGATGCTTATAAACAGCCTAATATTAATATTCTCTCCATTTTATACATGAGCATACTGAGACTGATGGGTGTTAAGTAAATTGTCCAGGATCACACAAGTGTCTTCCTTTACTCCAGTCTCTGTTGAAAAGGTAGCACTTCTTATCACCAAGGACAGCTCCTTCATATGTCTCCCTTGATCCCCATCCCTTCCCATCTTCTCCACCATCACTCTCCTACGGCCTACTGGATCTGTCCCTGCTGCCTATAAATAGACCCAATTCCCCCATCCAAAAACATCCCCCCCAAAAAAACCTAAGCTCTCACTAGACACTACCACCCCTTTACCCAATCCTATATCTCTCCTTCTCTTAGCCAAACTCCTAGAAAAAGCTGGTTACATTTACTGCTTTTACTTCCTCTCCTCTCACTCCTCAGTCCTGTAATCTGGTTTCTGACATCATTCAACTAAAATTGACTCAATGATCTTGACAGATCTAATGCCGTTTTCTCAATCCTCATCCTTCTTGACCTCTCTGCAGCATTTGACACCATTGATTGCTCTCTCCTTCCTGGAGATTTTGTGATATTGTTCCCCACCAACCCCAATCCCCTTGGCTCTTCTCCTACATGTTTGACTGCTTCTTTTCAGTCTCCGTTGTTGGTTCATCATCCATACTCATCCCCCCTAAATGTGAACGTAGCCCCAGTACTTTGTCCTGGATCCTCTTCTCTCTTTACACTCTCTCACTTGGTTATCTCTTCTGCTTCTATTTCTATGCAGATGTCTGCCAGACATATATCCAGGACTTGTTTCTCTCCTGAGATGAAGGTCTGTATTACCAAAAATTTATTAGATATTTCAAAATGAATTTAGTTTTGACATCTCAAAAGCAGCATGCCCAAAACAGAACACTCTTTCCCTCCTAATTTACTTTTCTTCTAAATTTCCCTGTCAAGGGGACTGCCAAACTTCTAATTACCAGTCTTCATATCTTGACATTATCATCAATTCTTCTCTCTCTCCCTTACTCCATATATCCAATCAGTTGCCAAACTTTATTGCCTCTACATCATTCGAATATCTTCCTTTCTCTCTACTCGTGTGTTCATTACCCTGGTTCCGCTCTCATAACCTCTCATAATATATAATTTAATACACACATATTGACACCCACACTTATCACCTTGATAGAACAGAATGCAATCTCCTTAAAGGCAAGGACTGTTTCTTTTGGGTTTGTACCACCAATGTCTGACCCACTGCCTAGAATACAGTACGTATTTAATAAGTCCCTGTTGGTTGCTGACTATCTGTAGTGAAATTTCAACCCATCTTCTTGATTTCAAATATGTAGACAGGCATAACAGGACCAGGTGAAGGCTGGAGTGATAAACATGAAAAACAATCAGAATTGGACACATGTTAGCACGAAAGTCTGGCTTCTGAGTTTGGGCATTTTGCCTCCCTTATGATACAAAGGTAAACATGGCTGTTATGCCTCAGTTCTCTTTTCTTCATTCATTCAATAAGCATGAATTAAAGTATCTATTATTTGTAGAGTAAACACAGTTTAGATAAGACACAGCTCCTGCCCAACCTCGTAGATCTTGAATAGAGCTTAAAAGAATAAGGCACAAACATACAACAATAACACAGAGATAAATGCGTTAGGGTACTGCAGAGCAAAGTTTTACATGAGATTTGAGGGGAAAGATTTTTCCAATTTGGGTATGGTTGGGAAAGGTTATATGTTGTCTTTGAAGGCTGAATAAGAGTTGAACAAAGATGGAGATACCCCAGGGATAGGGAAGAGCATGCATAAAGGCACAAGCACAGCAGAACTCATAGCTTGTTGAGGGAGCCAAGAATACACCACTTTGACAGGTATATAGATTATGGAAAGGACATAAGACTGACTTATGAAATAAGGTTGAAAAGGTAGGATGGAATGAGATGTTAGAAGGCTTTGGATGCAAACCAAAGGAGTCTGAAGCTCACCTAGTAAGCATAGTCACTGAAAATTTTGAACAGAAAATCAACATGACCAGATCGATATTGTTTTAAAATGTTATTCTGCTGGCAGTGTGTGGAATAAATCTGTGATAGGAAGAAAATGGAGGAGGGAAAACTTATTAGGACACTATAGAATTGCCTCCATGGTTGGTAATGGATATCAAAGCTAGAACGATGACAGTGGGAACAGATGGGGGATAGATACAAAAGATGTTGGAGATGCTGACAATTACTACTGTATCACATCCTCTGAGCTCATTTCCCCGGTTTCTACTCATATTTCCATGTTGGGTCCACAGAGGTTCAACTACATTGAGATATTCCCCATGGTGATTTCAATATATCATGGGTTGGCATAAGAAATTAAATGGAAATCTTGGGGAAGTTTTGCAGAAGTAATAGATGACATGCAAAGGCCTGCAGTGGACACAGAACCTACAACCAAATACTTCACCCAAATTTCACAATAAGGTATTGTAAACAACCCATTAAAGAAAAAGAAAAAAAATCAGACTTCTCTGGTATGAAGGGAGGGCCAAAAATTTTACAAGGATTTTCCAGTGTGTGGGGATGTCTCCCTAATCCCTGCAGTATGGAAGGGATAACTGTATTATTTCCATCAAGGTTCTAGGGGTAACCCTGAAACACTAGGATTTATTTCTAGTACTGTTACACACAAGCCTCCATTTATTACCTGCCTCAAACACTTTTAGAAGTGTCTTTACTGAGAAAGTATAGTTGGTACAAAAGAACTCCCCAAATTGGCATTGTGCTCCATGTGCACACATAAGGGCTCTGGGCAGGGTGGGTTCAAACTTAAAGTACAAGGATAGCAAGGTTCATGTTTAAAGAACAAGTGTGGCCAAAGGGTAAGACATAGCTCCTTATTAGACATCCTTTCATTTCTTTATCGAGTCTTCATGAAGTTTCCCTTAAGTGCAGTTCTAAACTCAATACCCTCTGAAGATTTCATAGCATTTCTCTCAATCACAAAAGATAATGATTCCTGAAACTGCTGCCATTTTTACATGACTGTCTTTACATATCTTTATGCATTCACTTCCTCAGTCATTGATCCCTACCACCTATCAGCAACTACCACTGGCATTCATGGACTTTACTACTACCTCTGGTCATCAATAGGCCTTCTGATGGCCCTCATAATTTCCCTGAACACACACCGTTGCATGGTGTGGGAAGGAGGGAGGTAGTGAAGAGAGAAAGAGAAACTCTCAGGGATGTGGCTGGAGCTTCTCTGTCATTATACTGGTCTGCTGTTGGAATATGATTCAGAACTGACTTGCAGTATCATCTATAGCTTCAGAGTTGTGTCTGATTCAACCAGTCACCAGATATTCCATTTGCTATCATCTGTCTTTATCCAACGATCAAAGCACTTTTTTACTCTCAAAATGATTAAGGGCTTGTTCATAAGTAATTTATATTTTTGCTCAGTTGATGCATTCAGGTCACCTGTCTGGACCTTCTGTGATAACATTATTGAAGTGAAAGTAGAAACCATACCCTTATAGTACCTGTGTGTGTGACACTGAAGGTCACAACTTCTCTGGGCCTCATTTGACTCAACCATAAAGATAATAGAGTGGACTGGATAGCCTCTGATGTTCCTTTCACCTCCAGATCCAGGATCCAACGATCCCATAGTCTAATGGGACTTACTCAACATTGCTGACCCCCAACTGTCTTCTGTTCTCATTCTTCCATTGCTTATTCCATTTGTTTAAGGGTGTTGTTCTCAATATTTTGTAAATTTCAACCCCATTCATGATTGGTTACCACCTATGTCTTCTCTCTTGATTTGGGTATTTCTCTTTTCCTTCCAATCCATCAAACAGTGGCTTCCCACAAGAACCCCTACTCAACATTCAGTCCCTTAGCAGCTAGGGGTGCAGTCCATTTTGGAAGCAAAGGAACATTTATAAGAATAACAACAAAATGTTGGGCACATCAATTAGCCTTTAACACCCTCCTTTGGAGGTTAATCTTGGCCCTAGCTGGGGGTGGGGGGTGGGAAGAGTCAGCATGTTGGTTTAGTTTTGGAGATCCCAGGAACTTCCATTTTTCAGGGAGGCAATGTTGCCCAAGGACCCTTTCCTTGTTTCCCTTCCCTCTTTCTCTCTTCTACCTTGGGCATTTTCATTTAAGCCATATGGCCCTATAAATAAACCAAATAAAAGAATCATTGATTTCAGCATTGCCTGACTCATCTAATTCTTCCAGGAAACTCCTTTAAGTTCCATCAACAGATGCCAAAAACAAAACAAAACCAACATCCTAAACCCTGAAATGGGTACACCCTTCTAAACTCTGGAGTGAATGATTCTCCTTTATTTGACATTTTTCTCTTGATTCTTAATTTCCCAATTTCTGGATTCCTTCATTGCCTCCATGACCTGATTCCTTTATTTCTACTGCAATTTTCTTTCACAATTCTGTATCTTCTTGGCAGTGAATTCCCAATTCTCTCCTTCAAATTCTCTCTTGCCTTGTCAGACTCTATTGCTTACTCACTCTATGTTCCCCACTTTTTCCCTTCAGGGCAAAACACTCAGTATGGAGTCTCTGAAGATCCCACTATCATTTAAATCATCCTTCCACCCCTGCCAGAGTATCACAGCCCTAATCACTAGCCACTAGCCAATCATCTCTGACCATATGGCAATAAGAATTTAGCAATGAGCCACCAAAAAGGAGACTTGAAACAAGACAACAATACAGCAATCAAGGTCTAAACAAAAGCTAAAGTTCAGGGAATCTGTCCAAATAAAGGGAAAAATTGGTGAAGATATACACGGCAAGGCAAGATCTAAGCAGGCAGGAGGCCTGCAACAAAGAAGGAAGTCTAATAGCAGATGTTTAACAGCAGATGGCATGAAACAAAAACCTAGATCCTAGAGATTGGGATGTTAGAAAATATGCCCAAATATTGGGAAGGTGGAGAGGGAGTGGATAGGAAACCAGGCAGAAAGCTCCAACACTGAACAATTAAGATACCAGGCATAGCTACCAGAGTACAGAATATAAACCAGAAACATGGTTCTAGGGAAATAGACCATAAATCTGTGAAGTCAAGAAGTACTGAGGTAGTATGGAGGAGTAGAATTTGGTGTTGGAAAACCTGGGTTCATGAATTTTCTTGATTATAAGTCAACTAAAACAATGGACCCTCGTGAAAAATTAAGTTGAGTTATTGCCACCTGTGATTACAATCCAAACATTGATTCATGGGAAAATTTTGTTTAGAAGTTATGTTGTAATTCTAGTGTATTAGAGAATTTGATCAATCTTTGAATGTACAAGGAGATGATGATAACAATAGCCCCGGCATCCCTCCAATTGTTGGAGGAATTAAATAATTCTAAAGTGCTTAACATAGTGAGCATTGTACAGATGTTGACTATTGTTGGATTTTTAAATAACATATCTAAGATAATAGCATGAATAATTTTTAAGAAGGATAAATTAAGATTTTTATCTAATTGAATAGAAGAAATTTGATTTCTGAAGTTTGGAGTTATGTTTAAAAACAAACATGATATTCTTCAGAATTTTAGTTTTCTTGTATTGTGGAATTTGGGAAGAATGATATTGGAAATGTGAATCCCCTTTTAATTGAAAGAATATGCTTTTAAAAATACTCATGCAAAATTTTACTAAGATATTGCAAAATGGTGTCAGGCCAATTCCCTATTGAGTTATGAAAATGAATGTGATAAAAGTCTTTTAAAAGCTACAAAAATGAAGTGCCTTTTGCCTTAAGTTCTTATGATTTAGTAAAAGATTTAAGGACCCCTCGAAAAAGAAAAAGAAAAGAAAACCTGCCTTCAAGTCCCATCTCTACAAGGTATGACTCTGGCAAGCCATACACCCTGCTTGGGTCCAGTTCTTTCCATAAAAGAAGGAGTGTGGACTAATCACTTCAAAATTACCTTTCAGCTCTAAATCCTATCATGCTGAATGAAACAAAAGCAAAACAAATAGGAAATTCGACTTAGTGCTTAGTTCTTGAGGTCATGATCTAGAACTCCTAATACTTGGGTCTAACATTCCAAACTTTACATAGCAACATCCCCCTTTCTTTTTGTTGTTCAATTGTGTCTGGCTCTTCCTGACCCCATTTGGGGTTTCCTTGGCAAAGATACTGGAGTGGTTTGCCATTTCCTTCTCCAGCTCATTTTACAGTTGAGGAAACTGAGGAAAATAAGATTAAGTGATTTGCACAGGGTCACACAGCCAGTATCTGGGGTTCAATCTGAGCGCAAGTCCTCCTGATTCTGCGGCTGGCATTATCTCCCTAGCTGTCGCCCTTTTTGGCCCCACCTCCCAAAGATCACAACCCCTCCTCCACACACACACTTTTTATTTTAAAAAAATCTACCCAAATTATTAATTTCTCTTATTATTTTTATTTTTTACCAGAGTTGTGCATGTTTCAGTGTAAAAGGTCTCAACAGGAACTCCACTAATGCAGGTCATTCTTCTTTCCAGTTTCTAGCCTGAGGCAACCTTGAGAAGCGTTAAGAGGCTAAACATCTTTCTCTGGATTATAGAGAGCCACACTTGGTGGGCCAGTTAGGTGGTGCTGTGAAGAGAACACCAACCCTTGACTCAGGACCTGAGTTCAAATTTGGCCTCAGACGATTACTAGAGGGGGGATCTCTAGCTATGTGATCCTGGGCAAGTCACTTAACCCCAATTACCTTCAAAACAAATAAAAATAGAGATGTGGAACCTGAAGTCAGCTCGTTATCTACTATATCACATGACCTCCTATTATATTCAAATAAAATTACAATTTCCACAATACCCAAATTTTAAACACAAAATATAAACAACGTAACACGTACAGATATTTGTTTATTCAGAAGAAGAAAGCAGCACAGTAACACAATTTACCTGAGCTATTAACCAGGCTCATGGCAACAATTCAAAATAGACTGACTCAAATTTACCCTCCTTTGTGCATATCATAGTAAGTAACTCCTCTAGAACATTTATTATTAGCTGAAACAGTCACCATGTTAGCCTTGCTTCCATTGACTTTGATTTAAACTGTTTTCAATGAAAAAATGGGTGTAATTATACAGGATTATGCTCAAAAATATCTCACAATTTTGGTTATCATTTGACACCCCCCATTGCCACTGCAGAGAAGATCTAACCCACTCCACAGTTTGGAAAACTCTGATTTAAAGACAGAATTATTCTAGAGGCTCTAGTATGGCTGAATTGACAGACCAGGTCATTCTAAGGATGTGTAGTCCCCAAACTTGTATTTTTTAGCAGAATGTATTCCTATCAATACACATTGATTTTTTTAAATGCTCAGTCTTAGAAGATTCATGGACCATGTGAGGTAAACTGACTTATAGCTGACGATTTAGAATAATAGGTGGAGAAAAGGTCCCTTACCTACTCGTTTCTTGTCCTTCAGTGCACGGAAGATTCTTTGTAGTGCCCAGGCAGCAGAGGGAAGGAAGTAGGGATTTCAACTACTTCTTCAGTCTCAGTCAAGTAGGAGGTTGTAGGAGAGGCTGCTATTTGGTCTTAGATCTTCTGCTGTAGGGGGGCAGGGCTCCCAGTTGCAGTATATGGATCCCAGGATTAGCGTAAGCATGTAAACATGAGAGTTGTAAGGGACTCAGGCAAGGTGTAGGGGTCTATGACAGTGGATGAGTGGCGGAGAGGGTGCATGCCCCTCAAACACATACCCCTTTTGCCCCCAAATTTCATCAGGGAGTAGGCCAGGTACGGAAAAAGAACCCCTCCCTTGACCCCATTAAAAGCTTCTCCAGAGCCCAGCAAAGATGTAAGAAGCTAGCAAGAAACCTGGAGGTAGCTACTTCAACCAATCCCAGGGGCCAGCCTAAAAGCTGGAAGACAGACAGGATGCCTAAGGTCTTTACCTGTCAGATGCCAGATAGGCACCAAAGGCACCAGGTTCTAGGCTAAGGTCAAGGGTATAGTCAATTCTAAAATCCAGGTTTAGTGGTGTGTATCAGGAAACACCTTGACATACACAGGGGGTTCTACTATCACAGGTTCTTAAATCTGCATTTTTAAAAGGAAAGGCAACTTTTGAGTGGTCAACTATCACTTTAATTACATTCAACATACAGAAAAATATAAGCAGAGAGAGAAAGACCAACAGACAGGACTCTTACTGCCTGAATCAAAGCAATAGTGCCACACAATTTACACACATCCCTGGATCCAGAGAACCTTTACATCTGAGCAGTTGGGGAGGGGAGTCTGAACATATGGCCACTCAGAGTCTCCACCAGGTAATCACAAGATCCTTCTAATAAGGACCCCAAAGGTAAAATACTAACCTCCCAGTATACATAACAAAGATTCGGCTCTTGATTGGCTCAGAGTCAGCAGACATGAAACCCACATGACTCAGTACAGTTTTAAATCATCAGGGTTCACAGGAGACTGAATCCTCAGGTGCTCACAATCTAGCCTGAGCCTGGAAAACAACTCCAAATAAACAAATCCCACCCCACTTGCTGCTATATGGTGCTATCCTTTGCAGAAAAAGTTGTTGAGGTTCTGTGAAGCTGTCGCTGCTGTCCTCCAAAGAGGAGAGGGGGTTAAAGTCTGGAGGCCTCTGAAGAAAGAGAAGTTAAGTTTTAATGGCAATACTGCCTATAGGTGAAGGTTCAGTTGGCCCAGCTAGCAAGGTTTGAGAGTCAGGAAGTGGGACGTATGAATGGTTAAGGAGCCAAGTAGGCTGTGACAGAACACATTCAAAGGCTGGAGGGTCTGAAGTATCCCAGGCTGGTTGGCCTGGCTGGTATTTGAATGAGCAATATTCTTTTCCAGCTTCCAAGCCTGGCAGAGAAGGAACTGGTAAGGTAGCTGACAAGCATGAGACAAGGAAACCAAAGGAGAAATTGGATCCCATGAAGCCCTTGTCCGAATTGAATGTCCTCTGAACTACTATAGCATTGGAGCCAACATACCCCTGGGAAACTTTTAATTCCTAAGCACAGAGAATGCTCATTTTTAAAGGCTAAAAATACAGGTCCTTAGCTTATCACATCGAGGCCAAATAAAGGTTGGACTGAATGTGTATGAAATTAAAATCTTTGGTTTTCTATGTGTATGTAGGTCAAAGCTAAGTCCCTTTAGAGCCCCTGTTCTCAACGCCCTTTGGTGCTAAGTTTTATCGACTAAAGCTCTTTTGATGATGAGGTACATCAAGACCAGGGCCACAACACTTAGTCCTTAGAAGTTAGACTAACAATGAATATCTAGGGATGGAAGTGGGAAGAGAGATACTTCTGTAAGAGGGGTATCTCACACCCCAATTAATGCAACTAACAAGATGCTCTATGACTTGACATCTTTATCAGCTGATGATCCTTCTTCGAGTTATAGAATAAATCAATCAAAGCCATAAATTAGATGTGTATATATTAGATACATCTGTTGGATCATTGATCATTCAAAGGCATAAACTAGGTACAAAAACCTAGTTAATCAAGTTGGGAAGGAGTACTTTGAGATACTAGATAAAATCAGATGACAAATTAGACAAATCTCTGAGTCTAAGGGAGAGGGAGATTCCAGGGGGATTACTCCAACAATTGCTTTAAGGATTAAGTTTTGGGAATGCTTTTAGAAGCCAGACCCTCTGGAGATAGGGTGGGAGGGGACAGGAAGGATAATGAGCCAGAGGAACTATTATAAACACTCTACTTGCCTCCCAATGACCATGTCATTGGAGAAACTGGATCAGTAAAAACAGTACATACAGATGGTAGCAGAGGGAAGACAAACGAGAGAGGCTGAGAAAAGGAAGTGTGACCCCTTGGAGTGAAGAGAAGTAGCTGAAGAACTCTACAAAGATCTTGACCCTCAGGGCCCAGCAGAGAGCTGCATACACCTCAGAGGAACCTCATGAGGATTTCAGGAAGAAAAAAAAAGGACCAAGATCCAACCAGAGGTACAGTCCTCCATCACTTCAGTCCAATTCACCTGCAAGTCATGGCATCACCTTCCTGATGTCATGGTCCTCTTTGAGAATGAAGGACAAACAACAGCAACCAAATGCATTCCCTAAGCTTGAGCCCAGTTTTCTCATATTCTATATTCATGGAAGAGTATATCCTAGACTTTGTGGGGGATGTTTTATACCAACTGTTCTAACCATATCATCTTACTAAATATCCATTTCTAAATACAATTAAGTATGGCTAGCTGATAAACAGTGGTGGAGCATACCAAATGGAGACTCATGAGTGACAGTACTAGAAACCCTCAGTCAGCCACGCTCTGGGTTCCCAGCCTGCCTTTATGACTAATACTTGGGAAAGCCAGCAGAGAAGGTTTGCTACACTTGTACCATTATAATACCTCACTGACTACTCCTGAAAGACTGCTCAGTTAGGATAAAGTATTCCTTGACATATCAGGGCACGTGTCACGTCATTGATAAGGATATTTGCTCCATTAGTGCAGACTGCAATCTGTCCATGCCTTCTTATATCTTAAAATGGACATCCATGTTTTTTCATAAGTTCTCCACAGAAAATCTACCCAAAATACAGTAGCTCTTTCTTTAAATATTTGATGGATATCAATATATCACTCCAGCTGCCTTTGTGCCACCCATAATTCTCACCACATGACTGTCTCTTTTCTGGTCACATATCCTTAATGATGTCTTTTACACTAAAGCCAATTCTACTTATAAGAAAAATCTTCCTCAATCATGCAAAGCCTTATTGGTATGCCCCATGTGGACTTACGGGGGATAGAAGAGGCTCAAGTTCTCTTTCTTTCTTAATGCTTTGACACCTGCGAAAGATGGCATAGACCAACATGTTGGAGGCTGAGTGATGTGCATTATTGGAGAGGACACTTTTGTGGAGGCCAGGAGATCTAGTCATAGAAGGAGTTTGGAGGAAGTTGTGTTATTTTCTCAATAACAGGGGCATAACAACAGTGGCTAGAATGCAAGCAGCTACAACATCTCATGGTGCATAGACTAGAGACTACCAGGGCTAGGGAACCTGTGGCCTTGAGGTCCACAGGTGGCCCTCTAAGTCTTCAAGTGCATCCCTTTGACTGAATCCAAACTTCACAGAACACATCCCCTTAACAAATGGATTTGTTCTGTAAAACTTGCACTCAGTCAAAAAACCACACCCAGGGACCTAGAAGGCCACATGTGACCTCAAGATTGCAGGCTCCCCAACCCTGGCCCTAGGCTATAACTGAAATCAGAGATGGAATCTCAGGGTCCTCTTGGCAAGAGAGTCTATGTGCAGAGGAGCCAATGCCCAGGTCATGGCCATAGATGGTTTCCTTATCACTGGACAGTCACCCCTATGGGACTCCAAACACCCATACTCCTTTTTCTCCTCAACTCCTACAAGGCAGGAAGGCTAAGGAACTTACTCAGAAAGGAGAGAGAAAGAGATATGTCTACTCATGTGGTAAGAGAGAGTTTCCAGTCCTGGTAAGATAATCATGAGACGGGGCTTTAGTTCTAGGGACATTAACATGTAGGGAAAAAGTATTAGCTTAGCAATAAATCGATACTAGCTAACATTCCCCATCTCATCTTATTTTCTATTTACATTGGACATCTTTTATTACTAATCTATTTACATTTTGTTTCCTTTCAGGAGAATGTAAAATCCTCAAAGCCAGGGACTATTTTCATTTTTGTCCGTGTATCCCTGACACCTACTTCAAAGCCTGGGACAATGCACGTATTTAATCAATGTTGTTTTTCTTTTTAAAGCTGAATTGTTTTGAAATTATAAAATTGAAATAATCATGCTTTTATTACCGACCTTGCAGTATTCTTATGAGGAATGTGCTTTGTAAACTCCAGAGTGCTATAAAAATGCAAAGTGCTCTTCTCACCATCATAGATGATTCTTCAGGCATCCATCTGCATTGTGGTTTAATAAGCAGCAGACAAGAATGTCATTATCATCACTATTCATTAATGATGAAGCAATTTTTTTAGGGCATCCTCAGTTGTTTCAGCATCCCACCAAATTCATAGTACACAGGGATTTTTTCTTTTCCTTCTAAAAAACGTTGAGTTTTAATGTTGGTGCAAGCCTTTAGAAAACCAGTTTTGGTTGGATTGGAGTCGAATTGTCCTCTAGACCGAAGTGAACTACTTGAGCAAGCGCTCATATTTGTGAGAAAGGATGGACAGTCGAATGTTTTTTAAAGAGCTACCACCTATATAATTATTGAACTAACCCCTTGGTGGTCAGAACATGAAGAATCAGAAAGAATATGCTCTGTTGGAAAACTCCTGATAATTGACGGGTGAAGGATGTAACTCCTTTCAAGTTAAATTTTATTTTATTTTTCAATAAGCATTTATTCTTTCTCCCTTAGGGCAGCTAGCTGGTACAGTGGATAACAGTACCAGTGCAGGAGTCAGGAGGACCTGAGTTCAAATCTCACCTCAGACACTTGACTAGCTGTGTGACCTTGGGCAAGTCACTTAACCCCACTTGCCTCATCCTGGGTCATCTCCAGTCATCCTGATGAATATCTGGTTACTGGATTCAGATAGCTCTGGAAGAGAATTGAGACTGATGACCTTGCACAGCCCTCCCTCACTCAAAACAAAGTCAAGTCTATATCATGTTATTATTTCTCTGATGGCATGGCCTTCTTCAGCAACGAAGAATGAACACACACACATTCTCTCTCCCCCAACCACCTTTTAATGAAATTAAAACAAATCTCTAGTAATAAATATACTTCGTCAAACAAAAAAGTTTCCTCATTGACTAGTGCCCAAAAATGTAGGCCTCAGTCTGTGCACCCTGAGTTCATCATCCCCCTGTCAGGATATAGGTAGACTTTTTCATCATGGATCCTCTGGAATCCAAGTTGCTTGCTTTGTTGATCAGAGTTCTTAAGACTTCAGAGTTCCCTTTCGTTACACGGTTGCTGTTATTGTAGAAATTGTTCTTTAGGTTCTATGCACTCTACTCTTCCTCAATTCATAGCTCTTTATCATATTTTATTGTTGTGGTGGTTATGGTTAATAATAAAAACAACAATAAACTAGAATTTATGTAGTTCTTTAAGGTTTGAAAGAGCTTGATAAATATTATTTTATTAACAACCTTGGGAGGTAGGTGCTATTATTATTCACAAACAACAAAACTGAGGCAGACAGAGTTTAAGTGATTTGTCCAGGGTCACACAGCAAGTAAAAATCTAAGACCAGATTTGAGCTGAAATCTGTGCTGACAACAGGCCCTGTCTCTATCTATTACACTAACAGGACAATAAGCTAGGGAAGGAGCCGCCAAGTTTCTCTGCAGACCAGTATTTCCAGGGTTGGGCTCTCAACTCTCATGGCACTTCATGTCCCATTTATGGCTCTGTAGGGAGCAGGCCAGGTTGATAGATAACTGAAAAATGGCTTGAGCTCTTAAATGTAGCACTAGCAGTTAAGAGAGATGAGAGGTTGATTGACAAGTTCTTCTAGCTGGTGTGGTTGTCAGTGGTCCCAGGTTAATGCTTCTAGACAAGGTGAAAGTTCAGAATACACCTGCCCTGAGGAATCTTTTTCTAGCCGTGATACCACATCCTATATCGACAAAACAAACTCAACAAAATGGACTGGGCTTGGGAATAACTATTCATAATGGACCAGTGATAATACACAGAAATATATATATATATGCATGTTAATGTGTGTGAATATGTATGTATACTTGTGTGGGAGGGTTCCCCCACTTCAGTTGACGTAGTCACTGACAGTAACAAAGTGTTAAACTAACTGCAAAGAGGTATCTATTCCCATAGTCCTTTGCAATATGTGAATACCTTTCTCTGACAATTAAAAGGAACAACCTCTTAAGACAAGTTGGAATCTAAATACTTAAGACTTAGGGAGAGAGTTTAGCACTGAGGGAAAGTTTTGGAGAGGGAGAGAATGGAGGAGGAGACTACTCTCTCTTCCCCTCTGCTAAATGCAGCATATCAGTAATTTGCTCAGAGAGAAATACTAGAGAGTCTGAGACCCAATTAATGGAGCTGAAACATACACTCCAGAATGACACAGATATAAAAAGTCATTCATTTGAGAGAGGAAGCCACTTTGAGGAAGAGGCGCCCTGGCAGCAGAGAAGAGAGTTGACTGTAGACTCCAGAGAGCTATCCATAGCAAAGAACTGGATTGCAGAGAGCATGCCTGACTGAGTCTGCACTTCCAGACTGTTCAATATTAGCTGTTAGTTGTTCTACTTCCTTTTCTCTTTCATTTTCTAAGTTGTTGTTCTGTAATGTGGTTTCCAACCTTATCATTCAATTGAAATTGCCCTTTCCAAAGTCGTAATTTCTTAATTGCCAAATCTAAAGGCCTTTTCTCAATCCTCATCTTTAAACTCTTTGCAGCCTTTGAAACTGCTGATAACTCTTCTCCTGGATTGTCTCTTCTCCAGGTTTTTGTGACATAGCTTTCTCCTTGTTCTACTGTGGTTTGTCTGACCTCTCTATTCCTGTCTCCTTTATGAGATCTTCATTGAGGTCATGCCCACTGACTGTAGATGTCTCCCAATGGTCTTTCCTAGACCCTCTTCTCTCTCTTTATTCTATTGCTAGGTGATCTCATCAATTTCCATAAATTCAATGACCATATCTACGTAGATAATTGTCAGATCTACATAGCCAGTCATAATCTTTCATCTGAGCTCCAGTTCTTAAATAGAACTCATTATCCGCATACCCCCCTCCAATCCTTTCTCTTTCCAACATCCCTATTACTCTCAAAGATACTCTCATACTCTTAATTACTCAGGCTTGGAACCATGGTGTTATCCTGGACTCTTCACCCCACATGTTCAATCTTTTGACCTCTTGTTGTTCAGTCATTTTTCCATCATGTCCAGCTCTTCAAGACCTTACTTGGGGTTTTCTTGGCAAAAATAATGGAGTGGTTTGCCATTTCCTTCTCCAGCTCATTTTATAGATAAGGAAACTGAGGCAAACAGAGTTCAGTAACGTCTCCAGGGTCACACAGCTTGTAAGTGTCTGAGGCCAGATTTGAACACAGGAAGATGAGTCTTCCTGACTCCAGGTCCAGCACTCTATCCATAATGCCACCTAGCTCTCGGTAATCTTTTGATTTGTGTTGTCTGTTTACCTTCACAAGTTTTCTCATATGCATTTCCTCTCCACTCCCACAGCTACTGCTATAGTCCAGACTTTCATCATCTCTTCCGGGACTACTGCAATAGCCTTTGTATTGGTCTTCCAGCCCATTCAATCCATCCTCCCCTCCGCCAAAGTGATTTTCCTAAAGCACAGATCTGACCATGTCACCTACTCACTAACCTTGAATGGCTCTCCTTTGTTCTCCAGGTCAAATATAGAACTTTCTCCTGACGTTTAAAGACCTTTATAAAAAACCTAGCAAGACTTACATGAACTGATACTGAGAGAAGTGAGCAGAAGCAGGGGAAACAAAAACAGCAACATGGTGTGATGACCAACTTTGATAGACTTAGCTCTTCTAGTCAAAAACTAGCTTTACATGTAACTGGAAAAAACAAATACTATCGAATGGAAAAAGAAAAAAGAAAAAAAGACCTCTATAAGTTGGCCCCTTTCTGGTCTTCAGATATATTTTTTCCTTCCATACACTCTGGCCTACTTGCTATGGAACCCCATCTCTCAACTCCATACCTTTGCATTGATTGTCCCCCAGTGCCTACAATGCCCTCCTTCCCCAATCTGAATCCCAGCTTTCCTGACTCTCTTTGAGTATCAGGTTAAATTCCACCTTGGATGAGAGGCCTTTCTCACCCCTTTGTCCCACCCCCACTGCTCATCCCTTCCCTCTGAGATGACCTTTCATTTACATTGTCTTACTTATACATAGTTTTTTCAATGTTGTCCCCCCATTAGAATGTGAGCTCCTTAAGGTCAGGGACTATATTTTTGCCCTTTTTTGCTACAGAGTAAATGCTTCACAAATGCATATGAGCAAAATTAATTCCTTTAACTTCTGCTTCACTATCAGGGTATTTTAAATTTTGTATCCACTCTTCCATGGATTCTGTGTATCTGTGGGAGAGTGTGGTGCCCCAGTTTTACGACGAGAATGTTTTGTAGTTACTGTTTTATCATCAGGTATAAAGAATTACCCATGAAGAAACTCCCTCTACTGAGACAGAACTGTACCTAGTGTGCAAGTTATAGTCTAAGTTCCCTGGGACACTGAGAAGATAAGAGAATTGCTCAGGGTCACCAAGCCAGCATATGTTATAGGCTAGGCTTGCACTCAGGTCTTTCTGAGGTCATTTCTTTAATGACTGCACTTCCCATTTCCATATTTTGATACACAATAGACATGTGTGTGTATGTATGTAAATATGTATATATGTACATAGACGGAAAGAAAGAGAGACAGAAAAGAGAACATATATTTATATACACATATGTGTATACATACGGATTATGTGTATATGAGTGTGTCCATCTAGGACTGTTTCACCTTGTAATCTAGCTTGCTTTACGAAGTACCACCCCTTTCTTGTACGCTTCTCGAATTGAGATTAGGGAAGGCAGGCCAATAGGGTGGAAGGAGAATTGGATGGCGAATCAGTGGCCCTCTCAATCAAACAATATACATTTACCAAATGCCTACTATGTGCCAGGCACTGTGCTAATTATTGGGATAACATGCTACATGCTGGCCATAGGTCATACATGTATGTTTGTCCATCTGAACACATGCAAATACATCAAGCATGAATATATTCTTTTGCCTGTTTATATTTTCCCATGAATATGCTATTCCCCCCTTCTGTGCCTCAGTTTCCTCATCTGTAAAATTGCAGGGTTGAAATCGATGGCTCTGAGGTCCCTTCTAACTCTAAATCTATGCTCCTATTATTCTCAACCCCTATTCCATTATATTTATATATGTATGAATTTGATGTCCCTATCAAAATATTTCAGACTGTTGCCCCAGGAGACAAGAAGTTAGCATATGTTTCATCCTTATCTGCAAGGTTGTGCTAAAAGTTCAAAGATATGGTAGGCCACACTGAAACACAGCAAATCCATTTAATTTCTTCTCCAGCTTGACTTTACATTTTGACACCCTACTCCTCTAATGCCATCCCTGTTCAGACTATTTTCCATTACCTTTATGTTCAGGTGTTTCCTGGGAAATGTGTTTTACAAAATTTCTGCCTTGCACCTGGACTTCTTTTTGTCCTTGAAATTGAATCTTAAGAGCTCTGGTTTTGTTTCATGAGAGACAACAAACACTGTTAAGCTGACTTGGGGGAGCTTTGCCTGAAAATATCTTGTGAGCATACTCTAGTAGCCTCTGCAGGCTGCCCTTTCTAGGGACTGAGGGAGCACCGCATCAATTTGGATGGCAGCCTCATCATGTCAAGACATTCAGTTAGCTCAGGCCAAAATTCGATCAAGTGGGTTGCTGAGTATCATGTCCCTGAAATTATCTGGGCAGCTCCCAAATTGCTACTTTCTTATTGTATAGATACAGCCCTAACATAAACACCGCTTCAGACATGCAATGAAGTACCATCAATCCGTCATTCAACCAACAAGTACGTAATGAGTGCCTACTATGTGCCCAGCATGGTACAATAACCCAGTTGAACAGAATGCCAACTTCTCCACATTAGCTATATATTATTCTTCTGCATGTTTCCTGGATTCAGGTATAAGAAGGGAGGATCAGCATCTCGTGAACTGGCCATTAATTTAAAATACTTGGAAGTAAACCATTCATACCATTGGAAAAAGATAAAGTGAGTGGAGGAGAGAAGACTCAAATTATGGATTTATATGCGGTCTTAATAGGTAGAAATAAGTCTGGCATGAAGCAAGTGTTTAATATATGTCTGTCGGGTACAAATGATTTGTCTCTATCTTTTAAGAAATCTAGGTATTTTTAGAGATCAATTAATGATAATATCAGCTAGCATTTTTATAATACTTTCAGGTTTGTAAAGTTTTTATGCATGTTCTCTAATTTGAATCTCATAACAACCCTGAGAGGTAGATATCATTATAGTCATTTTACAGATCAGGAAATTGACTGGCAGATGTTAAGCAACTTATCTAGGTTCATATAGCTAGTAATAAGGCATTATTATTTGAACTTGATTTGAACTTGGGTCTTCCTGACTCCAAGGCTAGCACTCTATGCATTGAGTTACATCAAGGCCTTAGTGCATCCTCAGCAAAAAGTTATCCTGAGTATAAAGAATTTATCCAGTAATTCAATAATTATATTTACCCATGCATTTACTCACATTCTTTTTTCTATTTTCTTTCCCACCCCAATTCTGAGGAGGAAAAGATTTCCCCTAGAAATGAGCGATTTATTAAGCAGGTGCCCCATAAGAAGAAATGTCACCCAAAAATGCATAGGTTTCAGACAGTAACTGACAGCAATCTGACATATTTGCTCATTCACCCTCATGACAGTCTTCAACATTAGATAGGAAACAGTTTCTACTGCCCCACCCTCTGAAGACAGGTAAAAAAGGGGCAGAAGACATACAGGCTATAGAGCAAATGGTCCTCAAATGAACCAGTAGTAAAAGGAGATAAGACATCTACCCAGACCTGAGCATGGAACCAAGAGAAACATCAGTGGGAGGGACGATTGACTGATAAACAGGAGGGATCTTTATCCTAGTAAATGGTGGGCAAAATCTTACTTACCTAAAGAATGTTAGACTTTATGTACCATTTGTGTTTTGCTTAGTTGAGAATACCATGACCTTCCTCATATCCATGTTCAACTATCCTAGACACCTGCCTGCTGTGATTATGAAACGTTAGAGAAAGGACTGGGAGAGAAATCTGTTTGCATATTTTCCCTTCCATTGTGCCTGGCTCATTTGAATAATAATGTATTGTGGTCCAGAGTATAACATTTACAGCTTGGAATAATGAAACTGCTCTGAACTCTGAGTACCTGGGTTGCCATAGGTAGTCATTGAATAAACAAGAGCAACATCTTTGGGCAATAAGAAGTTGATCTCAAAGTGGCTAGAGACAGATGCTGAAATACACTCTATTCCGCACACCATCAGGGGCTTCCATTTCTGCCAGCTTCATTTATTTTATTCTTAGTCATTTTTTCCAGCAGATAGAAATGAAAATCATACTGTTTATGGCACCATCTGAGGGATTAAATGATGGAATAAGCTTCCAAAGGAGGATATAGCTTCTCCAGCTCAAGAGAACTTTGAAATCAAGATAATCAGTTATCTGTCTTGGATGATTTTAGGGCAAAGTTGCCTAGAAACCAGAGACTAGATGACCTCTTGAGGTCCCTTCTTATTTAAGGACTCCAAAATGCCATTGTCATGCATGTGTTTCTTATTAGATATTCATTTGTTCCTTTCTGTGTAGAAATCAAGACCAGAAAATATGACACTGGATTTCATTCATTTGAAGGTAACAAGCATTTATTGAATCCCTACTATGGGCAAAACTATTGTGCTACCTACCGAGTAGAATGCAAAGGTGATGGAAATGAAGAAGAATTGATGGGAACTTTTTGACCCCCAACTCAGACAGCAGATGCATCTCAGGGAGAGACAGCTTAGGCAGACTTAAAGGAAACTTGAAATTAGAGGAAATCGTTTTAATATTTAAGGATTTCTGTTGGTTGGGTGATTCCCTGGCTATGACTATGAGAGTTGAACTACAAAAAAGCAAAAAGCAAAATAAATAGGCAATGGTGTTATGTACTAAAAAAAGTAGAAATTCCTACCTTATAGCAATAGAATAAGCCTTAAATAGCAGCACTAAATTCATCAGAATTAGCAACAGCAGCAGCAGCAGATGGTAGCAGAATGCAGCCCAACTGTAGAAGACCAAAAGCTGGCAGCACCACCAAGAGAATAGCCTAGCACAGAAATTCAAAAACCAAGCATAGCAATCCACAGGTCAACAATATAATAATCTGATGAACTAATGTCATCATCATATCTGTGGAAGAAATAACAATTGACAATCAAAGAGGAGAAGGGTTTCAGCTGGGGGACAGTATTGCTTGTTGCTCTGACTATGGATTCCTTGTATCAGTGCCTTCTTTCACATATGTTTCCTGGTCAAAAGGATTTTGTACATATGTGCTCCCTTTGAAGGAAGATACGTAGCAGAGTAGATAGAGTATTCCACTTGGAATTAGGAAGACCTGAGTTCAAATCCTGCCTTAGGTGTTAGTTGTGTGTCCTTAAATGGGTCACAACTTCTCTCTGCCTCAATTTCCTCATTTGTAAGATGGAGATGAAAATAGTACCTCTCAGAATTGTGGTAAGAACCAAATAAGATAACATTTGGAAAGTCCTTTGTAAATCTTAAAAGTGCTACACACGTATTAGCTATTTCCGCCAGCGGTGGAAGAATCTGGGAGAATGTATCAGCCTATAAAAAGGTTTCCCATGTCATTTATTTTGTTGTATTTAATTACACATCTTTGCTTCAAACAAAGTAAATTTTTCTCTCTGTTAGATAAAAAGAAATATGAGCCCACATTAGTGTAGGCTCGGGAACTCAGGTTTTATATTACCCCCAACATAATATACACACACACACTTACATAAAAGTCCTTTATGACCGTATCCAACTTAGAGGTGTGCTCACATTTCTTTAGTCTTTAAGTGTGTCAAAGTGATTTTTTCACAGCCGTCATGTGAAACAGAGTGTTCAGGAATCATCATTTCTATTTTAATGATGAGGAAAATGAGGGGTGGAGACATTAATGGAATAATGGGACAGTGTAGGTCATTGTTGGCTAAGGTCCAGGCAAAGTAGCCTAGGGCTGGCAGAATAGCTTGCCATTGATGATCACAGTGGAAAGTAGTCTAGTCCCTTCGCCTACTCCGTTGCTCTCATTCCTCAGATTACTGGAGCTGGTGCTTGCCAAGGTTACCTGGGACCTGACCATGCTGTGCTACGGTTCTGAGAGTGCAGCTTCCTGTTCCACCTCCCAGAATGTGATTTGGCCCAGCAATTGGCCAGGCAATATCTGGCAAAACAACTAGTAATGAAGGGACTAGAGAATTTTGTGAAGAATCCTACACCAGCCAAGCCACTAGTGATGTCTTTCCACAGCTGAACTGGCACAGTTATGACCTCTGTCAATACCATGCTGGTTGGATACTTCTTCTGGGATGTGATGACCAAACCCCAGGGGTATCAGTTTTCTCCTCTGACCTACTCCTCCTACCCAGACCATATAGAATACTACATGAAGTAATGGTTCTTGGGGAACCTCACATCTTGCAACAGTTCTGTCTTTCTTTCCAGTGAGGTGGACAAGTATTTTATCCTTTCCTGGCACCTTCCAGGGTGGTCCCTGGCACCAGTAACAACAAAGCTATATTTGTCTTCTTCAGCAAGTCTGGTGGTAAACAGATTGACCAGATGGCACTAGATGCCTGGTGAATTTATAGGCTGTGGTAGAAGCTTCAACTTTGGGATCTGGAGCCACCCATCTGCAGGGCCATTATAATCAACCTCCATCGTGAATTTTGGCTGTCAAGGATTGTAAAAGATCAGCTCCTAGCACAGAATCCTTCTTGCTCCTCCAGCACCATCATGTACAGAACTGCTTGGCCAAAGAACTGGTCCAGTTGGGTTTGGAGCAGTGGGAGGAGGAGATCTAGGCTTTACTAGATGGCACTTCCTTCTTCCCTAAAGAAGAGCAGCTTTTTTCTTCCATTGGTGGCAAGATTCACCCATGGTCACACAGCTAATGAACTCCAAGCCCAGTGTTATTTCTACTCTCCTACTCTTCCCTTTCTAGGTAGCTTTGTCAGTGGGTCAGAGAGTCAGAGAGTCTTCATCTCTCCTTTACCCTTGGATAAAACTCTGTGAATAACACAACACACCTTTTACATATCCCCAACAAACATGCCAGTTTTGAAACAGAGATTAGTGAATGACATAATGTTCAAAGTGCATACTTTATTCATACCTTTTCACTGGGACAAAGGAAAGAAGCCCCATTATGTCACACACTATAAACCATAGACAATGAGAAATTCCACTAAGAACATAACTGACACTGTTACGATAAATTTTAAGCACTTGGATTCAGTATGAAAACACATGGAAACTCCATGCCTCGTGTCTGTTTAAGCTGGGCAGATACAGTCCAACGTATACATCAAGACCTGACTTAAGAGCTTTCACGTTTCTTAATGAGAGACACTAGTAGGCAACAATAATAATAAGACTATAAATTCTTTATTTAAAAAATACATTTCATTTGATCTATGCCACACCACCATTCAGGGGTACACAAATTTAATTATCATATTTATTCCTGTATAATAATATTTTAGAGCTTAAAGGGGAAAAAATATTCTATTTCAGGAGTATACTGATAAATGTTTAACAACCAGATCTTACCCCAAAAGAAAATTTACACAGGAGACAATTTTAAGTTCAATATGTATTATTACCATTTTTCCCATCACTTTTTCAAGTTTGGACAATTAACACCTATTTCTGAGGTGTAAATGCTCACCTTAGAATGGAAAAATTGGCTCTTGCAAGCAGGTTGGGACTTGATTATAATCCAAACCCCTCATTTTTCAGATGAAGAAAATGAGAGCCACAAAAATTAAATAATTTGATCAATGATATGACAGGATCATAGATTGAGAGACAAGGGACTTCAGAAGTTATCTAGTACAATCCTTTCATTTTACAGTCCATAGCACCTATTTTCATATTTGATGAGGATCACCATTTTATGAATGGATATCTTCACTTCACCTCCAATCGAACACATTCTCTAGAATACCCCACTTCCTCATCAATAACTCTGCCCCTCCAAAGGTGCCCTTTCCTCATTCTCCTTTATGTTTTGTTTCCCACTATTAGAATATAAGGGCAGCTAGGTGACAGAATGGAAGGAGTACCAAGCCTAGAGACAGGAAGATTCATCTTCCTGAGTTCAAATCTAGCCCAGTTTCCTCATAGGTAAAATGAGCTGTAGAAGGAAATGGCAAATCATTCCAATATCTTTGCCAAGAAAACCGCAAATGGAGTCACACAGACACTACTGAACAACAAGTTGTCAGGTTCCTGTCTGAATAGTAACTAGTAGCTCTCTCTGTGTTACTAACTAAGACTAGGGAGTGTTAGATTTGGAATCAGAAGACCTGAGTTTAAATCCTAACTACTTCTACCACCATACCGTGTGTGATGTTGGGCAAGTTACTTAACTTTTCTGGGCCTCAGTTTCCTCATTTATTGAAGCTAAGAGTCTGAGGCATAGAGAGGTTAAGTGATTCGCCCAAAGTCACACTGTTAATAGACTTCTGAGTCTGGATTTAAACTCAGGTCTTCTTGACTTTAAGCCCACTGTGTCACTTACTCACCTCAAAAAAAAAAAATGAAAGGGGTAGCTGGATGTAAATAAGAGACCTCTTGCTCTCCAGTTTCACTGAGCTGTGCCCCCATCACTAAAGGGACATATCTAACACAGGGGATAGGGATTTGGACTTTGGGTTAGGAATTGAGTCCTACTTCTTATACTAGCTTTGAGACCTTGAGCAAGTCACTTAACCTCTCTCTGCCTCAATTTCCTCATCTACAAAAGGAGGGGATTGGGTTGTATGGTTTCTCAGCTCCCCTCCATCCCTAAAATTATGATCCTACAATCTTTTATTTCCTTCTTCCTTCCTAATTTGAAAAGGAAAAAAGATTTTTTTTTATGTAACTCCTCTTTACCAGCAGCAAAAGTCCAAAATATCCAAAGCCTTGGTAAGAGCTGAAGAAGAGGTGTGAACTATATTTAATTAACTCTTCTTTCCTAAAAATAAATGGAATAATTAACACTACTCTCCCCAAATGATCAGAAAGTACTACGGCTAACAGGCTAACAGTCATTTAATCGCAGCAGAGGAACTGTTCTCTGGCCAGGGTTCACATATTTCGGAGCAAACTTAGCTCATAACTCTGCTATCCAACCCCATCCCACCCCCAACTACAACCAGAGTCTGCAATCAACCCAAATCAGCACTCAGATTATAAATTTGCAGAGGCAGGACTGTATATCATATTTTTTCAAAATAAAAATCAGGAAATATGGTTAGAGAAAGGTTTTTGCAGAGCTTTATTAAAAAGAGATTTTTGTTTTGCTTCTAATCAGGACTGACCTAGAAAACATGGCTACTGCTGTAGGTTTTACCCACCACCATCTTCTCTCCTTACTATCATTATGCCCTATAATCGACCAGCTCCAAGAGCTGGCTCAGGTTTGCAGAGACACACAATATCCCCTTTCTGTCACAGTATCATTCTTCACAGAATTTTGGGGGCTATTTCGTTCTATGTTCTCCTCAGTAACCAAAATAACACCCTCACCACTACCAAGTTTTTAAGCCCAGCTCATACAGAGCTCCCTCTTGAGCTCTAGACCTTAATTTTCAAATGCCCATTGTATATTTCCAGTTGGATGTTACCATCCTCTCTCAACCATATCCCTCATCTCTCTACCTTCGGTTTCCCTCATTCTTCTGTTATCAGTTCTCAGTGAATCCTATATAGTTCAGCTCTCCTTCCCCATAAGTCCCCACCACAACCAGTACCTTCCATTGTAGTTTATAGAATTTCTCTTCTATTCTACATAAACTCCCCTACCTGTTTGACGTTTCCTATGGTTCCTTTCTATTCCTTCCCTTGGAGTCAAACTAAACCATGACTTTCCCTCTTCAGTTACAAGCCTTCTACTAGCCATTGCTTCTCCTACTTCTTTAAATGTTTAGGGAGAAGAGGAAGAGGAGGAGAGGAAGGAGGAAGATTAATTTATTCCCTACTCTTCACTATCACTTCCTTAACCATTGCTTCCTTATTGTCATTCAATAACCCCTCCTTCTTTGAAATTCTTGCTATTGTTATACTATCCTCTCCCTGTACATGCAACAATCTTCTACCAAACTCCAAGACACTCATCTTCCTTCATGACCTCAACATCCAACTCACAGTCTTCCATTTCAGTCCATTCTCATCAGTCTCAGTGACAGATAACGCCAAAATTCCCTGCCATTGCTCTCGTAGCTCTCCTCTTCCTTCACTAATGACACCTTTTCTGTTTCCTTCGTTTATTTCCTCTTCCTCCCCTACAGCTTTTAATGTGACAACCCTCAAGACACTATCCTCAATCTTCTCTCTACCCTTTCTCTTGGCATTATTAGCCACCCTCATGCCTTCAACTATGGCATCTGGGTCAACAACTCCCAAGTGTTTACACCCAGTCCATACAGAGGTCCCTCTTAAGTTCCAGGCCTTAATTTTCAAACACCTGTTGGATATTTCAAACTGGACGTCATACCAGTTTCTGTCCTATCAGTGCAAAACTGAACTCATCACCTTTTTTTTCAAAACTTCTTTGCATCTGTGCTGCAGTTTCATTATCTATAAATGAGGGGACCAGAAGGGAATAAGCATTTATTAAGCATCTACTCTATGCCAGATGCTATGCTAACAGCTTTACATTTGATCCTGGGAGATAAGTCTCATTATTTGCCCCCATTTTATAGTTGAGGAAACTGAGTCAGACAGAAGTTAAGCAACTTACCCAGGGTCACTCAGCTAGTAAGTGTCTGGGGCTGCATTTGAATTCAGGTTTTCCTGATTCAAGAACCAATGCTCTCTCTGTCACACCACCTATTTGGAGCTGCTTCCAAAATTAGATAATTGGACTAGATGTTCTCTAAGATATCTTCTAGCTCTAAGTTCTATAATCGTTTTCCTATTAGTAGCATCACTATTAGGACATATCCTGATGACTCCTCAGGTTTAAAACTTTGGAGACATTTCTGACTGTACTCTTCCTCTTTCACCACCATCTATTATAATTGCCCCTTCCCCTCATTTCTACCTTCAAGAGCTTTCTCTCATCCATCCTTGTCTTCATACCCACTGTGCCATCGTGGAAGTATGTGATGAAATGTGCAGGACCACAGAAGAGCCAAAAGCAGCTGGGGAGGGGTATCTAATAACTGCACCCTCATTTCCACCCTGGGTTGCATTGGTAGCAGGGTATTTAAAGGAAGGAAATCATGCAAACATTGCTGACGTGCTCTGCAAAAATTGACCACACAACCTGCTGCTTCAGAGAGCTTTGATTTAAAGAAAAGTATAAAACACAAACCAGAAAAGACACTTGGCACAAATAAACAATGTGGTTCCTGTGTCTCAGGTTCCCCATCATGTTCTCTCTATGTCTGAGTTTTCTATTGAGAATCTCGTCCTCTGGAAACAGCAGTCAGGGTGGGTGTATAGGGTCTGTGTCCCTTGAGCTTTTTGTTGACCTGTGATCATGCTCTTTTGACATCCTAGAGCTGGGGATGCTGGCACTCCAGGGACTAGTGAGTCCATGATTCCATGTCTCAGATTAGGAGATTGGCTCATATTCGATCCTACCTTCTGATACTACTTCCTTGTCCCTAAAAGACTGACCAATAGAGGCTGGAGGTAAGTTAGTGACCACTCTTGTTTCTTCAGATCCTCGTTACATCTCACTCGTACCATTAAGCAATATCCTTGTCATCAGTTCCTTGCCCTTCCAATCCATCCTTGCTGTGAGATTAATATTTAAAAAAAAAAAAAATTTCTCCTAATTACACATAAAAATAATTTTTAACATTAGTGGGTTGTTTTTTTTTTTGTTTTGAGTTCCAAATTCTATCTCTCCCTCTTCACTTCTTGAGATGGGAAGCAATCTGACATAGGGTATACATGTACAATCACATAAAACATTTCCATATTCATCATTTTGTGCAAGAAAACAAGAAAAATAGGTAGGAAGGAAGGAAGGAAGGAAGGAAGGAAGGAAGGAAGGAAGGAAGGAAGGAAGGAAGGAAGGAAGGAAGGAAGGAAGGAAGGAAGGAAATCATGTGCTTCAGTCTGTATTCAGACAAGATCAGTTCTTTTTCTGGAGGCAGATAGCATTTTTCATCCTGAGTCCTTTGGAATTGTCTTGGATACTTGTACTGTTGAGAATAGCCAAGTCATTCACAGTTCTTCATCGCACAATGCTGCTGTTACTATGTACAATGTTCTTCTGGTTCTGCTGACTTCACTTTGCATCAGTTCATGTATGTTTTTTCTGAAATCACCAGATCAGTCTTCCAGAGCAGTGTTACCAAACTCAAATAGAAACATGAACCACTAAATTATCCATAAGGATCCATGTGTGTGTGTGGGGGGGGGGGATACTGACTTAGAAAATCACATATGTTTATATATATATATAAGTAATATATAAGCACATTAAAATCAGATAATAACTATATCTTAATCAGGTTTGGGTCAGACTCAGGAGTGTATTGGGTTACATGCAACCCTAAGGCTGTATGTTTAATACTTCTCTCCTAGAGTATCTCTCTGACCATGTCACTCCTCTGTTCAAATACTTTCTGTGGCTCCCTACTGTCTATTAAGTGAATTACAAACACTACATGATGGCATTCAAGGACCTCCATAATCTCTTTCCCTCTCACCTTTGCTTCATTCTCCTTTATATGCCCTATGCCTTAGCTAGGAACACCACCACCCCCAAATATGTCAAATGCTCTACTATTTTTGTGCCTTTGTGTACGTCATTCTCCAGTCCAGCAATGTCCCATGTTTGTATGGCTATAGGATCACAGATCTAAAGTTTGTCATCCATTCCAATTTCTCTCTTCTTATAAATGAGGAAACTGAGAGGTTATCCCAGAGGGTCTAAGTGACTTGACCATGATCACACTGGGAATGAGTGACAGAGCAGGGATTCAAACTCAGGTCTTATAACTCCCAGTCCAATGTTCTTTCCACTACTTCCCACTGTCTCCCCACTGTTGAAATCCTACTCATCTTTTCAGGCCTAACTCAAATGCCACTCACCTGTAAAACTTCCTCAGGATTCTCCAGTCAGGAGTGATGGCTGTTTTTCTCCTCTGAATTTCCTTTGTAGCTCCTCTGTGCCTTTAATACCCTTTTAATACCCTGCTTCGTCTATTGATTTGTACTCCTTTACTAGACTGTAAGCCTGTGGAGGCAGGGATCATGTTCCATTTATCTTCATATCCCACTCAGTACCTAGCTCTGAAGCTAGAAAGTAAGCATTAGAATGGTAAGAATTAACCTGAATTGAAGTTAATGACATATTATGTTGTGGTCAAGAAGGGGAGTCGGAACCAAACACTTTAAGAACACATACAAAGCAGTAGAGTTTTTTTCTAACTTTTCTAACTTTCCACTTTCACCCAGATACTTTAGCTTCCATGCCAGCTAGACTCAAACTGGCTCCAGCCAGAAGGTCAGAGCAATGTCAGTGATTCCGACCACATGGATTTTATAGGTTATCATACTTTGGACTTCTGGGGACAGACAGCTATAGCTAGGCTAAATGATGAAGTAGGTAAAGCCTTTGAAATTCCGCTTTCATCCTTCCTATTTCGGAACTATTTCGTAGTCTACTAACTATCCTACATACCTGTCAAATTAATTCTTTTAATATGTAACTCTAACTACATTGCTTTTCTACTGATAGACATAGAATGGTCCTCATTACCTAATGAATAAAATGTAAATCCTTTAGCCTGACAGCAAAAGATCCATTCATGCTGGCTCCAGTCTCTATATATTCAACAATATCTCGCATTACCTTTTAATTTTTTGGCAACTAACAGTTATTTTTCTCTCTCCTAACCTGTCCTTTCTCTCCACATTGGGAAAGGAGAAAGGAAAAGGATAGGAGAGGAGAGGAAGGGAGGGGAAGGGAGGGGAGGGGAGGGGAGGGGAGAGAAGGGAAGGGGAGAGAAGGGGAGGGGAGGGGAGGGGAGAGGAAAGAAGGAGAGGGGAGGGGAGGGGAGAGGAAAGAATGAGAGGGGAAGGGAGGGGAGGGGAAAGAACGAGAGGGGAGGGGAGGGGAGGGGAAGGGAGAGGAAAGAAGGAGAGGGGAGAGGAGGGGAGAGGAAAGAAGGGAAGGGGAGAAGAAAGGAGGGGAGGGGAGAGGAGAAAAGGAGAGGGGAGAGTAAAGGAGAAAAGAAAAGAAAAACCTTTGGTTTTGCTTTGTTTTTAAAAGCATAGTCAAGTAAAATAATTTCCACTTTGGTCATTTCTGAAAGACACATTGTGTCTTATTCCATACCTTGAGTCCAGCACATTTTTATCTGGAGGTGGGTTGCATTCTTCATCATTGATACTCTGGAATCATGATTTTTCATTCCATTGATCAGAATCCTTAAGGCTTTAAATTGCCCTTCTTCTGCACACTTTATGTACCAAATGAATTATTTCCATAGCCTGTTTCCTTTTGTCTGTCGGATCAATTGGGAGTTCTTATCCTAACTCCCATTCTCAGTAGCAAGTCAAGTTTCCAGAGGTCAGTTAGCTAAAAGCTATGAGGGTTCAAAACCCAATTCTCATTCTCATTGGCAATCCGAGTGCCGACTGCAAGACTACTCTTCCCCTCAGGGTTCTAGAGATATCTCTGAAGAGGTGGGACTATTTTTCTAATATCCCTAATGGGGTACAAGTCCCCATTCCAATGTATTCTGTCCAGTAGCTAACTATTACTCTGCCTTATCATTTATATCACTTATTAGCCCTCCACTGTCCTTTAAGCAATTGACATCAATTAGCTTTTGCAAAAGGATATCTACTAAAACGATATAGCAAGAATAGAAATTCAAAACATACCCCTAAATCAATGGCACACTCTTGCTCTAGGGCACTTTGGTCCCTAAGGAGAATGGGCTCCAACTTAAAGCTTTTGTTACCTGGCATTCCCTGGTAACAACCAAGTTCGCTCCCAAGTTCCACACAGCTATTGAACAAGTCACTCCTTTGTTGCCACAGGAGTCAGTCCACTGCTGCATGTAGCAAGCAAATCACCCAGGGTTTCCTCACCAGACTTAACTGTCCACAAATCTTCATATAGACTCTAATTCCTGGGCCTCTGTTGGTTCTCCTGACCCTTCACACCTCCCCAGATCTCAAGCTCATCTCTTCTATCTCCAACATTCCTTCACCTAAGATAGGATAAAACATATACAACATGGACAGAAGCAACAACAGGGGCTTGGCTCCTGGCTTCTTGGTTTCTGGGTATTCAAGGGCTCTTGGCCTCTCTCCCATTCTGAGGTTACAGCAGCTTTACTCCTCACTCAAATGCAACTGGAGTAGAAAGCTGATTTTTCCCTCTGGAGAGTCTTTTTATTCATACCTAGTTCCAGTTCAGAAGTCAACCCAAAGTCCTTTCTTCATCACACAATAAATGTAAAAGAAATGATCACGTTCTTCTATGAAGAGCCAACCCATTCTGTTCCATGTCATCAGGCATTTCCATTTCAGAAGCAAGCCCAGGACTTAGCCCTCACTGGCCAGTCCTTCATATACTTGGAACTGTCACGCTGGAAACAAGAGCAGCTGGGCTCGGTTGTGGAGGAGAGCCCAGGAAGGATTGGGCCCAGCAGAAGCTGGAGGTCCTTCCAAGCTGCTTCTGCCCTATTGAGGCTTCGGGCACAATGGAGGTGATGTATCCATGGATGGATTAGCTCTTTCCTTTCGGTGAACATTTAAGACATTTAGGGGAATCAGAGAAAGGGAGCGGAGCTGGTCTATTATTGATCAATCTGGCACATACATGCCAGAGACTTTTTTCCTACAGATTTTGTTTTCTCTTTTAGAAAAACAAAACCCTAATACAGCCACTTATAGGACTGGGGGAAAACCTTTAGTGGCTTTTCTATCATAACTAGGAGAGAGGGGATATGTTTGTCTCTTTCACTAAGCATTGACTAAAATGGTATATATATATATTACGTACATGTGGGTATGTATGTGTATGTACACATGAACATGACATGTGTACATATATATGCATGTGTGCATATATGTATAGGTGTGGATAAAGACAGAAACTGAAAATATATTCAGATATAGATATCAACAAGCAGAAAAATGAATGAAGAGACCGGTCAAGAACCAGATGAGTTTCCAGATGGGCCTGGGCCCTAGATGCGTCCCACTCACAGATAATGTGGCATTCTCTGTGGTTTTCTGGTTGCCCACCCCCGAGGAACACCTTTAGGGGAGTTGCCATTTACACCCCAGAGGGATATTGAATATAAGGCAGGGAGATTGCCAGCAGAGAAGACATACTTTCTCTGAACCATTCCCCTACCCCTAGGCTATGTCTAATTCAGGGTGTGGGCACTCTGGTCCCACATTTAACATGTTCTATTTTTTATTATAGTTACTTGCATACATATCTAACCTCCCCTCCCCCCTTCCACTAGACAGTGCATTCTTTGACCATGTCTTATTCATCTTTGTTTCTCCCTAAGTGTCCAGCAGATGCATACTCGGCATTTAATAAATATGTAGGGCAGCAAGCCAGCCACATATACATATTAAAGACAGACTTTATGCCAGCCACATATGCATATTAAAGTCTGGAATGTGGCTAGGCAAGAGGAAGACAATGACCTTGCCCTCTGGGCTTGGTTTTTGTGCTTGTTCAAATTCATTTGAAAAACAGACTCAAAGCATTATGGGTCCCCTAAGAAGAAGGGGGGGTGGGGGAAGCCCTGCTATGAATCAGATCCACACAGTTCTGTGAGCGTTCTTTGGGAGAGTCTCTTGAAATGGCTTTGGAGGGTACAAGGTCCAGATGGGAAATTAAGCGAGGAGCTAGCTCAGAGTTCTAACTCTAAGTCAGAGGGAGGCTTCTGACAAAGAAGCTGCACTTGGTAAAGCCCTGGGATTGAAATTGATGTTAAAAAGTAAACCTGAGTCTGACATCACTAGATAGCTCCAGGAGGTCTAAGTTCCAAAATGTTTGGTGCCTAGAGTAAGGACTCTCCTAGAGAGGAAACACCCATTCTAGTCAAAGCTTAGTGAAAGAGACAAACACATCCCCTCTCTTCTAATTATGGGAGAAAAGCCACTAAAAGTTTTCCCCCTAGTCCTGTAAGTCATTGCATTAGGGTTTTGCTTTTCTAAAAAAGAAAAAAAAATCTATAGGAAAAAAGTCTCTAGGCTTTAAGCTAAAACAGCAGTGGCAGAGTCCACTCTTCTGTTTAGGAGGAGGAGGGAGCAGCTCAGGATTCCAGCTCACGCCCCAGCAGAATCATGACTACAGAGACATTCACTCTGCCAACATGCCCACCCGAGTCTACACAGCCAGAGGAATATCTATGTCCAACAGACACTACCTGCCGCATGAAACTTGCTGCATGGAAAAGGCTGAGGAGGCCTACCAAGAGCCGCTTACTTACATCAAAGGCCTTGTAGCCCCAGCGGCTACATGAACTGCCCTTCCCAATGTGTACCTAGCTGCTTGTTCTCTGTATGTATCTGCCTTGGCTCCATATGCCTCTTCAGGACTGTTCCCTACATCTTCCCACTCTCCCTGCTAATACTGTGTGTGTGTTCCAAGTTTGTGGAGAAAATGTTTTATTGCTATTTTTTTTTTACTGTGTTATTTCATTAAATGTCTTTGCTTTGAACTATGTCTTCTGGTGGATTAGGAAAAGTGAAGACATCAGGGGATGACTATGAGCTATGATTCTGAGGAGATGAGATTCCACAGAAAGAACCTTGAACTTGGGATAGCCTGAGGGACCTGTTATATGACTTGGAAATGTGCTCCCAGATGCTACAAATATTTGTTGAATGAATGAATGAAAAAAGATCTGACTCCAAAATGTTTTTTGGTCTGTGTGCCATTGATTTAAATGTTTCTCAATCCTCCTGGTTCCCATGAAAACTCTGTCCTCTAAATTTTCCTTGTAAAATCAAGAAGGTTGACCCCTTCTTCGGAATAAGAAGATAGGGTTCTGAACATGGAGTCAGGAATATCTGAGTTCCAAATCAGTCTCAGATGCTTACTGACTGTGTGACCCTGGACAAGTCACTTAAGTTTTCTCGGTCTCACTTTCCTCATCTGTAAAATAGCGATATTAAAAATGGGAGGTAGGAGTACTATCTATCTCCAGATCTTCTTTGTGGGAATAAAGTGAGACATTTGTAAGATGCATTGCAAATCTATATGAATGCTAGCTCTTATTATTATTGATTCTAAGATTAACTACTGTATATATTTATTTTTGAACCAAAAAGGAATTTACTTATCAAGCTAAATGTCAGTACTAATCGAACCATATATTTCAAATAACCTAGAGAGTAACAGAGAGACATGATGGTGAGTCATGTGAGAAGTGGAATAAAGTACATCATCCAAGGCATAGATGATCCAGAAAGCATGTGGGCTGGTCTTGTAGCAAGAGATCAGTCATCTGAGTGCTACATTAATACTTATTTGATAGTAAAAGAATGAGAAGAATTATAGGTGTATCCTCTATGGAGGATGTAGAAAAGGACAGAAGAATCACACAAGATGAGAGGATGGGGAGAAGTTGAGTTGGCAATGGTTGAGGAATCCAATAAGACCCCAAATCTCTCCAAGCATCTGATAATGACCACATTTGAATTTATATCACTTTTCTCTCCCCTGGAGCTGAAAGCATCGACCACACTTCAGTTATAATTACAGAATTTTGGAAAAAAGTTATTTAAATTTATTATTAAATGGGTCATCAAATTGAAGAATGCTATAAAACATAATTTCACACACGATCACTGTTTAGTCAGAATATTTCTGCTTCCTTGATTTATCATTAATTCCTTTCCACTTTTCTTCCCAGAATTCTAGTGAGGTAGGTGAGAAAAAGCATCTTAAATATGAGAGAACCAAGGCTATTATCCGAGTTACATTGGTGAGGGCAGAAATAACATGATTGCACCACACTGGTGAGGGCTGAGAATATTTGACTCCAGCACTTGCAGTGGGCATCCAAGAAAAAGTTGTTCTAGTTGCCTACTAGTGGCACCTTAAATTCAAAGTCTAAAATGTCACCCATCATCTTCTCTGCCAAAGTCTGTACCCTCTCTTAAACTCTATATTTCTTTTTATGACACTATCACTCTCCTAGTTGTCCAAACTTGGAAGTTTATAGACATATTTAATCCTTTCCTCTCCCTCATCCCCACATCTACCCAGTTGTTAAGTCTTATTAATTGTACCTCTACTTTAGCTCTTGCATCTTCTAACTCGTTTCCACATCCTTTGCAGCCACCTTATTTCACTCTCATCCCTTCTTGCTTCAACTGCTATAACAGCCTCTTAACTTATCTTCTTATTTCCTACCTGTAGTCTCTTCAGCTTGTCTGATGGTTACTCTAGTAGCCTAGTAACCTTGTGATAATCTTGGCAGTTAAGTGGTGCATTGGACAGAGTGCTTGACTTGGCATTAGGAACACCAGATGTCAAATCCAGCTTCAGACACTGACTATTTCTGGGACCCTGGGCAAGTCCTTTGACAACTCAGCCTTAGCTTCCAGAAGGATAAAAGTACCTACTTTACAAGGCCATTTTGTTGTTTTTCAGTCCTGCCCCACTCTTTTGTGACCCCATTCAGAGTTTTCTTGGTAAAAGTTTGCCATTTCCTTCTCCAGCTCATTTTACAGGCATTAAGTGACTTACCCAGGGTCACACAGCTAGTTAGTGTCTGAGGCCAAATTTGAACTCAGATCTTTCTGACTTTAGATCCAGTGTTCTATTCATTGCACCACTTAGCTGACCCTTACATGGTCATGGTTAGCATCAAATGAGATAATATATGCAAAACTCCTTAAAAATGCTATATAAATGCTAGCTCTTATTATCATAGAATCAGAGATTCTCAGAGTTGAATGGGAGTTCAGAGGTCATTTAATCTCATGCAGTCCAATACATATGACCATTATCTAAAAGGTGACCAAGGGGTCATCCAACCTCTGCTTGAAGCTCTACAGGGACTCCCAGCACATCTTCCTCACATGAGCACACTATTTGAACATGAGCTCATAGAGGGTAGGAGCTATCTTTTGTCTTTTTTTTTTATACCCCAAGACCCGGCACAGCAACTTCCAACCAGATTGGACTATTCTGTTCCATTAATGTCTTGCCTTCTCCCAAGTTGGTTATCATGGTAATGTGACACCAGCCCATCTGTATTCTGGATATTTTATGACCCAGGCACTGAGACTTCATTGTAAGGCCAGCAATCCACTTTGACCCAATTGAATACATTCCTAATTTACCTCTTTTTCAATTGTTCAAAACTCCATGCCAACGGTACCTTCCACATGATGAAGTTTCCTGTTCTTTCAGCTCCTAGTGTTCCCTCCTCCTACCCACTCAACAAATTTAGCTTGTGGATATTTTCATGCTTGGTTCAAGATTTCACTCTACAACTTATCAACTTTGTGACTATGGGAAAGTCACTTAAACTCTCTAAACTCACTTTTCCTTGTGTAACATGGGAATTTCTATAACACCTACTTCACTGAATTATTATAAAACACACATTTTATAAACTCTAAAGTGCTATAAGAATATAAAAATTTGTTATGGGGGTAAATGAATGAGAAAACTAAATATGAACAGGGGAATATGTAGGATATAAATTTAACATGGTCATGGCCACACCTTCTCCAGGAATCACCAAGTAGATTAAAGCAATAGAGATAAGTCTGGGCTGATTTCAGGCAGACCTCTCCCATAATCCTTCTTAACTAACCCTTTCCCCATGTGTTTTGCCTTAACCCTGAGCCTGGCAAAAAGAATTGATTGTGATTCAGGCCTGTACCTTCTCAGCTTTGGATTTGTTGGGAAGAGAAGCCAATAGCCTGACTCTAGATCCAAGGGAGTGTGGGCAAGTCATGAACACGGCTAGTTAGGAAAGCCAGCAAATGTCATAACCCACCCACCAAATGTCAACCACTCAAGTTGATTTGAATGCAACGCCAAGAGGGACAATTGGGAGCACCTAGAAGAGGAGAGAGTGTTATTTTACCAGAGTACCATCCGAGATTTAGCATCTAAGAGAGAATTATTGATTCTTTTTTTTTAACTTCTCAGGACAAACAGAATATTTTTTTACCTGGCTTTCTCTAGGCAAATTGAGTCAGTAATGGTGGCTATGCAATGACTGGCTGGGCTTCAATCTACATCAGCAGTTTCATAGGTTTGAAAGGAAAACCATTATTCTAGAGGAGAAGAGCCAGAGAAGTTAAAGTCACACCAAGGGAAGCAGTAGGTTGGCCCACAAAAAAGGGGCAAATCAAAGTGGCTGATAACCCTTTCTACTTACTTACCAGCTCAGCATAGCAACCAGCACTGTGACACATAGTTTTGTGCATTATAAGTACTTTAATAAATCTGGATGGACACAGTAAAAGCAAATCTCAAGATGGTAATTCAGCAGAACAAACTCCTGTTGTAGGAACATGTTGAGCAATGAGAAACTTGGCAAATCTTGTTGGCCAATGTCCTCTAAAATCCATTTCATGGCAACTTTAGTAGCATACAGCATCCTTTTGGTCTGATCATTTGCTCGAGAGTGATGAAGTGTGATGGTGACAGCTTACATAAGCTTCCTGTCCACAAATTCCTTAAACTTAACTGAGGTAAATACAGACTCATTACAGGAAACAAGAGTGTCTGGCAACCCATGTGTAGCAGATAATTGGTACAGAGCTGGGATTGTTACAGCAGAGGTAGCCAGACCAAAAGTGATTGTTGGAATGGTCCTTGGAGCCCATAGACCAGCCCTCCTGCATGCAGCCATAATAGTAGTGAAAGCTTGGGAGCATTGAGAGGAAAGGCCTAGAGAACTGAATACTAGCTTGCTAACAGAGCCCCTTTAAACACTCTGTCTTTTTTTTAAGCCTCCCAGTCTGAGATTATAGATGGCTGAGTTTTGTGGGTTGGATTATTTCCACTCATAAAAAAACACTATAAAAGCTTTTCATCCTAATGAGAAAAAAACCAATCCTTTCATCCCATACTATTCATGGATATGTCATATTTAACAGCTGCAATTATTGGCAGATGTATAAAATGTTTGGTGACAGAAAGAATAGCTTGCTATAAAGTTTTTATTCTTTTTTATTGATAATAAGTTGGCCTCACAACTTCTACCAAGAGAATCCAGACCGCTAACAAGAGATCAAATCCATTTATATGGCCTATAACAATCATTCATTTTAGTCTTGGGCTCTGCTTCATCCTCAACTTTTAAACATCAGGCTCTGTTCCACAGTAGTGGGACTCCTGGGCCCCAAAGCAGGGTGAGATTGCATCTCTAATAAGTAACACACAACCCAAACCAAATTGCTTACTGTGTCTTTTCTTTTTTTAGCTCAATTCAACTCAATCCCACTTGACAAGCATTGATTAAACGCCAACTCTGCATAGAATCTCCACTAAAGTCCTACTCTAATGTTTCATTATAATATGGAAGTGACTCTGGATCATCAAAATTTTAATGGGATGCAAGTTCCAGTAGGTCCTACAAAGCTGGAAAGTCTTCAAAGTGAAGACTGCTGATGGACTTAGCTAAGATGCAGCATAATTTAAGGCAATGAACAGAAATGGAGGAGAAAACACTCCTGAGCAAAGAGAGCATGGCCCAACACCTTCATCAAGTCACCTGGCAACTGTGAGCTACAATTTCTTCATCTGCAAAATTAGAGGCTTGGACTGGATGCCTTCTGACATCCTACCAGATCTAAAGTAATAATCTCATGTTGTTGAAGAGAGGAGGCCAGAAACCATAGCCAGCTCTGCCTAAGTCTGATCCAACCATTCCTGTAATGTTGAAGGCTTTCGGGCATGCAAGAAGATTTTCCAGGACAACAAGTGACTAAATCATTGTTTGAGGGTCAAATTGAAAAACAAGTTTGTTTAGTTCAAGAGTAAAAATTCCTAGGACTTAGGGGAAGAGAGAATTTAAAATTGACAGTCAATAGGCTGTAGGGATGAACCTTCCCAAAGGAAGAGTCATACAAGGTCTGGCTAGATTTCAGCAGGACACAAAACCAAAGAGTGAATTGAGAGACCAGAATGGAGTTAAGAGAAACTGTCTGTCTAACATCTGGGAAGTCAGCACATGGTCAGGGAAAGCACACTGTGAAGGGAAGCTATAAGGGTCAGGACACTGATAGTTTGTCCCATAGAACTTTTTTTGCCCATGACGGTATTCTTAGATCTCATTAAAGTGCTAGCCAAGTTTCTCTCCAGGAGTCCCACATATTCATCTTGAGGGCTATGGATAGTGGAGAATAGAATCTGAACCAATAAGACCTAAGTTCAAATCTGCCACTTACTCTGTGTGTGTGTGTGTGTGTGTATGTGTATGTGTGTGTGTGTTACCTTAGAAAAGTCAGATAACCCCTCTATACCTTAATTTCCTCATCTATAAAATAAGGTAACCTATGGCAAGAGGTTCCTAATGTTTTTTTGTGTAATAGAACCTTGTAGTTAGTCTGGTGATGCCTATGGACTCCTCAGAATAATGTTCTTAAATTAATAAAATAAAATACACAGAATTACAAAGGAAACTCATTATATTGAAATGTAGTCATCAGAATACTTTTTGTACCATAGTTGCAGTTTATTATATGCCAAAAAAAAAAAAAAACCATCAGGAACATCCAATGTCTGGAGAAGGAGTATAATCTTGATAAGTCTTCTATGCTACGCTGGTCAGCATCCCATGGGGAAGTTTTTCATTTATTTCCTAGGGAAATAATTTTCTGGTCTTGGTCCTTAATCAAAAACAGTTCATACTGGGGAAACCTGGTGTGGAGTGTCCTTTATCCTCATTGCAGAAATCTTGAAAACCATCTCATTGGTTCCAATTGACTTTAGTCATTCTCAAATTTTCATGGCTTGAGATTCCAGCTGAACCTTGACCAATAAATTATTATTAGACCTGGAGTTCTTTACGTGAGTGTTATTTGCTTAAAAAAAATAAAAATGCAAGAGTGTTTAGAGGTGTTCCTTCTCTAAACAAGTTTGGTCACTGAATGATTGATTGCAACAATTCATGACAAAAAAGACTTGAGGTGATAAAGGGAAAAGGATTCACATGTACAAAAATATTTATAGCAGCTCTTTTTGTGGCAGCAAGGAATTAGAAATTGAGGGGATCTCCATTCATTGGGGAATGGCTGAACAAGTTGTGGTATATGAATGTAATGGAATGTTATTGTGCTATAAGAAACGATGAGCAGGTGGATTTCAGAAAAACCTGGAAAGACTTACATGAACTGATGCCGAATGAAGTGAGCAGAACCAGGAGAACATTGTACCCAGTAAAAGCAACACTGTACAATGACCAACTCTGATAGACTTCTCAGCAATACAATGATCTAAGACAATCCCAAAAAACGCAGTTTGGAATATGCTCTCCACATGCAAAGAAAGAACTATGGAGTCTGAATGCAGATTGAAGCACACTATCTTTTCTTTTTTTCCTTTTTCATGGTTTTTTCCTTTTGTTTTGATTCTTTTTTCACAACATGAGTAATTGGGAAATATGTTTAATATGATTGTACATGTATAGCCTATATAAAATTGTATACCATCTTGGAGAAAGAGGAGGGAAAAATTAGAATTTAAAAATCTTATAAGAGTGAATGTTGAAAACTAAAACAAAAAAATTAAAAAAGAAAAAGAAAAAAAGATTAAGGATTTTAGTGGAACCCAAGCTCTATATGAGGCTACAATGGAATGGGCCAACCTAGATTTTCCAGGGCAACAAGTGGCTAAATCATTGTTTGAGGGCCAAATTGAGGAACAGGTTTGTTCAGTTTGTCTTAAACTAAGTGGATGAAGAACGTCTATTGTCCAGGCTATGGGATGCAGTTGGAGAGATGACCTTTCGAGTTTGTCCATCAGTATCTATATCTTAAACAGATTCTGTAAAAGGACAATAAGCTGAGCGCAAAATTGAACAGGAAAAGGGTGGCCTGGATTGCCTTGGTGAATCAAAGGTGATCTAAATGATGTTCTTTTTATGACCCCAGCCTTCTCTCCAACGCAAAGACCCATTTTAACACCAATATGCTTCCAGTGATGTTAGATGGCTACAAGTCTTAAAATACTTGGGTTTCTGAAGAACAAAAGCTAAGAATTCTCCACAAGGCAATGGAGGGGGTCATAATTTGTGTGCTCATGTGACAAATAAGGAATTACTCAAGAGAGGCAAAGTAAAGGGTATCATCAAGGAAATGATTCAAATAGAAGAAGGCCTGCTGTCATAGAAAATGGAGGGATAATCAATCAACAGTCAGGGAGCTTCACTGACATCCTTGTGATAGCAAAAGAATACAAGGAAGAGACACCCCTGAACTCTTGGGGATTTATGAGCAAGGGCCACACAGGAAGGGTAGGTATAAATAGATTAGGGTGTGCAGCATTGGAGGGAAGATACACATCGACGAGTTCCTAGATCCAATGGAGTACTTGAAGATGGATAAGGTAAAGTGCATCCAGGGGAGGTCAATCAAGATGGAGACTCCTAAGGACTGGTGACAATGACACATTGTTGGAGGAACTAGGAATGTTTAGCCTGGAGAAAAAAAACAAAGACAAGGGGATATGATAATTATCTTCAAATATTTGAAAAACTGTGAAGTGGAAAAGAGATTAGACCTGTTCTATTTGTCCCTGGGGGAAAGAATTAAGGGCAATGTGTGGAAGTTACAAAGAGGCAGACTTTGGTCTGCAGTGAAGGAAAAAAACTTCTTACAATTAGAACTGTCCAAAATCTCAGAATGGGCTATGTTGGTAAATAATGGATTCCCCAGCCCTAAATATCTTTCAAGAGGAAACTGTCCATTTATCAGGGATGTTGGAGAGGGAATCGTTGTTCAGACCTGAGTTGGACTAGATGAACTCTCAGGTTCCTTACCACTCTGAAATTCTGGGACTCTGAATTGGAGGGCTATATCAATGCATAAAGACGATCTACTAAAATGGAGAGAGTTAAGATTTGTGAGAAGCAGTGTGGCATCATGAATACAGGACATGACAATCAGGAGCAACTGAGTTCAAATCATTCATTAGACACTCTGGACAAGCCACTTAGTGTGAGTCTGGCCTATAAAACAAGCATGATAATATTTACTTTCTAATATTATCATAAGAATCAAATGAGAGAATGTATATAACACGATGTTTTGCAACTCTTTATGCGATATGTACATTTAATGTTATTACTATCGGTAGCAGTAGTAGTATTACCAGTGTACATGGCCCTGAAGTCACAGATCCTTTAAATATTGAAGTATATGCAAACTATACTCCTGGTTATATTCATATGTACTTGTACCTTATTTTAAAGAAAATGTTTCAACTTTGCCAATATGTCAGTTAATAGCACCAAGTGTTTCATCATGTGCCACATCACGCTACATGCCACATGGGGGGTGCTGTACGTACCTTAGGGACAGTGACCTTGAGTGTTTTTATTTGGGGAAATTTGTTTGATTTTAAATTCTAATACCAAACTGACAAAGACATATTTTTTTCCTTTCTTTCCTTTTTTTTTTTTGAATAATGCACTCTTTTTTTAAAAAAAAAGTATTGTTTTTTTAAAGTTTTGAGTTCCAAATTCTATCCCTCTCTCCCTCCTTTCTGCTCACCCTCCTCCCTGAGATGATAAGCAGTCAGATATCGGTTATATACATGCAATCATGTAAAACATTTCCATATTTGTCATTTTGTACAAGAAGACTCAAATAAAAGAAAAAGAATGGAAAAAAGAAAGTGAAAAATAATAAGCTTCAAAACAATATCAGTTCTTTCTCTGGAGATGGAGAATATGCTTTGTTATTAGTCCTTTGGGGTAATCTTGAATCATTATATTGCTGAAAATAGCTAAGTCATTCACCGTTCTTGATCTTACAATATTGCTATTACAGTGTACAATGATTTCCTGTCTCTGTTCACTTCATTTTGCATCAGTTCGTGTAAGTCCTTCCAGGTGCTGAAATTAACCTGCTTCTATCAAGGACATATTACAGACAAGTGACTGACCCTAGTGTGTAAGGGTTTCTTACCACCCAACACACTACAGGTAATTTCAAAGACTGTTAGAAGGGATCTTGCAGACCATGTACTCCAACTTTTTCATTATAAAGTTGGGGAGGAAGGGAAGGAGGGAGAGAGGGGGAGAGAGAGAGAAAGAGGGAGGGAAGGAGAGAGAGAGACAGAGGCAGAGAGAGACCACTGAACCTGGAGTCAGGAAGATCTGGTCTCACTAGCTTGTGTGACTTTGGGCAAGTCACTTAACCTCTGTCTACCTCAGTTTCTTCAAGAGTAAAATGGGGACAATAACAGTACCTGCCTCTTAAAGTTGTGAGAATACAAGGAGACAATATTTGTAAAGTGCTTAGCTCTACTGGCGCACGGTTGTTGTTAGCTAGTTACATATGAGAAAAGCAAGTTCCACACAGGACTTATTAATTCAACCAGTGCCAACAAAATATTTAAATACCACATATTTTCCTTTCTTTCACAGTCTCTTCCACACTTCCCAAGATCCTTTCCACCTGCAGGATAAGGGAAGTTGGTAGAAATGGTGTTTCACTACTTTGCAGACCATGTTCTTGCTTGTTACCATTGTGGTTTCCTCTGTTCTGATTTTCTTAAATACTAGAAATTTCCCAACTCTTTCCTGGCCTTTGAAAATCCCTGCCATCATAGATTCTTATAGTCACTTCCCTTCTTCTGGGATGCTTACTTCCCAGCAGCAAAAAGTTCAAATCATCAGGACGTCAGTTTGGAAGACTTCCCTTTCTACAGAAGGGGAAGAAGGCCTTCAAAACACTCATCTAGGGGAAAGATCACAGGATTTAGAATCAGAAGACCTGGTTCTCTGTCCTAACTGATAGAGGTAATAGGGAGCTGAACTTGGAGTTATGAAGACCAGGGTTCAAACTGAACTTTTGATTGCTATTAACTGTGTGAAACTGGGCAGATCACATAGCCTCTCCAAGCTTTGATGCACTGATAAAATTTAACAATCTGGGGGAAATTTTACATATCACACACTTTTAAGTTTAATATGTATTATTAATATGTTGAGGATGAACAATCAACAAAACAAGATGTCAAGTACTGATCTGTATATTTGCTAATTTCTGAGGTATAAATACATATATTGAAAATTTAACAATCAACTCTTATAAGCTAGCTCCAGCATACGAATTGACATGTACCTACCTCAGAGATTTGCTGAGGTGACAAATGGGAAATTCTACATGGTATTATCATTATGATTATTATAGGACCTCAGACAAGGCATTTCACCTCTCTTGGCTTTGCTTTCTTCCTTTGTAAAGCAGAAATGATAGGGTAGGGTAAAGTCTGTAACTCTGAACAAGTCTCTGGGCCTCATTTTCTTCATCTATAAAATGAAGGGTTTGAGTTAAATGATTTCTAAAGGTCCTTCCAGCTTCTATAATTCCATACTATGAAAGGAGGTAGTGTATATCAGGGGTGGGGAACCTGGGGCCTCGAGGACACATGGAGCCCTATAGGTCCTTAAGTGTGGTACTTTGACCAAATCCAACTTCACAGAACAAAACCTATCCTTTTGTTAAGGGGATCTGATCTGTGAAGCCTGGATTCAGTCGAAGGTTCGCACTTGAGAACCTAGAGGGCCACATGTAGCCTCGAGGCCACAGGTCACCCAGCCCTAGATAGATCAATTAATCGCTAAGCATTTATAAAGCATCTATTACGTGCTGGGAACAATGTTGAACTGTGGGGTTGCAAAGACAAAAATGAAGTATTCCTTGCCGTCAAAGAGTTCGAATTCCATCTAACATAAGTACATACGCAAAGAACGTAAGTAAGCATGAATATATCCACAAACTAAGTTTGCTGAGGGGGTAGGAGGAGGGAGCACTTGGAGCTGAGAGAACAGGAAGCACCATCATGTAGAAGGTGCCATTGGCACAGAGTTCTGAAGAAATTGAGAAAGTCGTAAAGTGGGAATGTGAAATTCAAGACATGGAGATACAAGATGGTATATTGTGTGTAAGTAACATAAAGTTGGAAAGGTAGGTTGGGGCCAGGTTGTGAAGGGTTTTAAAAATTAAACTGAAGAGTTTATATTTGATCCTACATGCAAAAGGCACCATTATAGTTTATTGAGCATGTGGGTTGTATGTCTGGGTTGGGGTGGGGGGAGGAGCACATGGTCAGACCTGCACTTTAGGCGATTGTGTACAAGTTAAGATGGAATGGACAACAGAATGAAGTCTTGAAAAGGAGAGACAGATTAGGAGGACATTGGTGTAGCCTCGGTGAGAGGCAACAAAAGCCTGAAAAGGGGTGGTGGCATGTGAGCGGAGAGATGAGACAGATGTGTCATATCATGGATGTGCAAATCAGCTTTGACCACTGATTGGAGATGTGATGTGAGGGAGAGGGAGGAGACAAAATTATTGCCAAGCTTGTGAAACCAGGTAATTGAAAGTATGGTAGTGCCCTTAATCGAAACATGGAAGTTTGGGAGATGACTGAGTTTGAAAGGAAAGAATAACAACTTTCATTCTACTTATTGCATTTGAGATACTTTATAGGATATTCACTTTGAAATGTCCAATAAGCAGTGAGAGGTGTGTGACTATAGACAGACAGACAGATAAAGATGATATAGATAGATACATAGATGTATATAGGGCAACTAGGTGGTTCAGTGGAGTCAGGAAAACTCCATCTTCCTGAGTTCAACTCTGGCCTCAGATACTTACTAGCTGTGTGACCCCGGTTAAGTCATCTGACCCTGTTTACCTCAATTTCTACATCTATAAAATGAGCAGGAGAAGGAAATGGCAAACCACTCTAGTATCTTTGCCAAGAAAACCCCAAATGGGGTCATAATGAGTTGGACACAACTGAAAACAACTGAGCAAAAAATATACGTGCATGTGTATGTGTGTGTATGAATACAGATTAGCCATCTGCGCAGAGATGATAATTTGGATACATAAAGTGCTTTGTAACCTTTTTGTAACCTTTTAGTGCCATTTAAATATTATTATCTTCATTATTGTTTTATCATCATTGTTAGTTTTCCCTAGTGTCATTAATCCTGCTTAGTAATAAAAAATAGGTTTGAAAAAGATTTTATTTTTCAGTCTTGTATTTTTTCCAATTACATGTACAATTTTTAATATTGTTTTAAATAAATTTTGAGTTCCAAATTCTCCCCCACCCTTTTTCCCCTCCTCGCTTTGAGAAAGAAAAGCAATCTGATATAGATGTAGATGTGCAATCATTGAACAAGATTTTAAAGATCCTTCCTCACTCTCCCATCCCATCACCTTGTCATTTTAACTTTGAGGGGTATCCCACACTCTGAACCTATGAGCTACAACTACATTCTTTATTTGGCAAAACTATTCTACTCCAGGAAGTGAATAACTTTCCTAGTTCCCACGAAATAAGATGTTGTGAGAAATACAAGGGCGAGACCTGGCGATGCAGGTCCCGTAGTGCTAACATCAACAAGGATTAGGAATCTGTCTCCAAACCCGTGTCTAGGGGCAGGAGCAGGAGGATTCCACCTGCTCCCTAAGTCTCCAGAGGCCCTGGCATAGCTCAGGGGAGAGAACCTCTCACTGTGACTCTGGCATCCTCCATATCATGTGACAAACAACTGACTGCAGGGGGGTCCTAGTAACTGAAGTTTCCTGGAATAAATACTGATATCATGATGAGAGTTGTGCCTTTGTCTTTGTTTTTGCTTTTCCACTAACTTATCCAGTGACTTTGGCAAAGTCAATGCAACAGTGAAGCTCTGGGTCTCATTTTTCTCATCCATAAAGTGGGCATAATAATATGAGATTATTACAGGCTCAGTCCTGTGATCAACAGTGAAGTAGAAGAGGGTTGTGGTTGTCAAGATTTCCTGAATGACCTCTCTCAGGAAGCTTTGTATACTTTAAGGAACTATGCAAATGCCAGTTGTTAACAAATCAATGTCTCCCAGTGAAACAATTTGGGCAGCTAGGTGGCACAGTGGATAAAGTACCAGGCCTAGAGTGGGGAAGATTCATCTTCCCAGTTCAAATCTAGCCTCAGACACTTACTAGCTGTGTGACCCTGGACAAGTCACTTCACCCTGTTTACCTCACCTAACCCTAACCCTGTAGTTTCTTCATGTATAAAATGTACTGGAGAAGAAAATGGCAAACCTATCCAGTATCATTGCCAAGAAAACCCCAAATGGGATCATGAAGAGTCAGACATGATGGAAAAGGCCTGTGACAACAATCACATGATCAATCAACAAATATTTATTAAATGTCTACTATGTTCCAGGCAATATGGAAAGTACTTGGGTTAACAGACAAAAATGAGTTGTCCCACACTCTGAACTTATGATCCCTCAAGAAGCTTATATTCTACAAGAAGATACTCTGTGTGCATGTGTGTGTGTGTGTGTGTGTGTGTGTGTGTGTGTGTGTGTGTACATAAATACAAGTACAATGTCATTTAGGGAGCAATCAGAAAAGACTTTATGTAAAAGTTGGAACAGAAGTTGATATTGAGGGGAAGGGAAGATGAAGTCCATTACAGGCATTGGGAAGAGCCAGTGCAAATGCATGAAGACAAGAGAATCAAGAGTAAGTAGTGTCACAAACTCTCAAAGAGAAAGGAGTTTCCAGAAAGAAACTGTGTTCAATAATGTCAAATGCTACAGAGAGGTCAAGAAGGAAGATGACTGCGAAAAGACCCTCAGATTTGGCCATTAAGAGTTCAGTGTTTAATTTGGAATCAAGCCGTCCTCCCTGGCTTGCTTTATACCTCACTTAGCCACTTAACCACAACTGCAGGTGTGATGAGCCCTGGCTGACTGATGCTGGCCTAGGTCGTCTGTCCATCAAACGTGTAGCCTTATGAACACACCTTCTGATAGTGTTCATAATTGGGTCCCCTACAGGCCCACTTAAGACAGTGGCAAAGCAGGTGAGGAGAAGATGGTAATTTCCAAAAGTCGAAAGCAAAGTACAAAGCAGACATTCTTTTATTTTTCTCAGTCTGGGCTGAATTTCCTTCCTTTTAAATATTTGAAAGAAGAAACTGATAACAGATTAAAGAATTATAACAACACAGAACCACTGCTGGGCCCAGAGAGAACCGAGGTACTGGCCCTTCCTCTCTGAAGGGGCCCCTTAAGTTCTAAGTTGAAGTTCAGTCCTAGGAGGAAGCCTGGCCCCTAAAGAGTGGGGTCAAGGGCTCTTTTCGTTACACTCCGGCTCTTTGTAATCTCATCCAAAGCCTTCGGAAGAATCACTTGACTCATAATTTGGCTCAGATATAGGATCTCCTCAAAGGACAATCGAAGAACGCCCAATGGACTGTATAGATGAGGTACAAGACAGTAGTTTTTGCTCCTTCACACAACCAAATGCTTAAAGATGAAAAAGACTCACAAGTGTGCATGACACAAAGACAAACATGAAGACCATGGGATCAACTCCTGATTCTGCTACTTACTATCTGTGTGGACTTAAGAAAAAATCATTTCACCTCTCCAGGCCTCAGTTTACTCATTTGTAAAATAAGAGCTCTCTCGATTCCAAGTGGAAGAGAGGAGATGGCATCTACACTGTCCTGAATTTCTTGTTAATGTACTTATTCCTTGGCACGCATTTCAATATGAGGTAAATATTTAGTCTTGTCTGTTTGGTATTTATATTCATTTGGAGTTGTTTTATTGTCTGGATGCTCTTGATATGTCAGTGTTATCTGTCTTGGTGCATAAGCCCCTCGGTGCTGGGTCTGGGTCTATTTAATTAACTTTGTACTGTGCACAGCACAGAACTCTGTGCTGATAAGCACTTCAATACATGGTTTTTGATGATACTGCTAAAAGATTTGGAGAGCAAGGGGAAGGAGAGGAAAGGGATGTTGACAGGATTCCTGGAAGTGACAGGAAGGTCAGCGAGGTTGAGCACAAATTCAGGTTGCATGGGGAAGGAACAGAAAAAGAAGGAGATTGACTTCTTATTTTGTAGAAAAAGCAACAAGATACAGTGGGGGGAGCATGGGATATGGAGCCAAAGGAACTGAATTTGAATCCTAATTCACCATTTTCTATATACTTGTGTGACTGTGGTTTAGTCACTTTACTGACCTGGGCCTCTTTTTACTTTTTTGTAAAATTTCTACATTGGCCCATGTCCAAAAAGGGAAATTGTTTTGTTTTATGAATATCTGTTAGAAGGGTTTTGTTTTTCCTTTATTTTCAAAGGCAGTGGAAAAGATAGCAAGGGGAAAATAAATGCTTATAAATTAAAGAAGATAACCCAACAAATTGAGAGAGTTCCAAGCCTAGATTTCTCATCTTATTTCTCATCCCTCTCTGGGCTTCTTTCCTCATTCAGTGTTCTTTCCAGTGTACCTCATTGCTTCACTGAAGAACTTACCTTTTTTTCCTGTCCCTTCCCCTGGACCAATCAGAATCTGGTCTAAACCCCAATGACCTTCCTGTCACGTCTATAAAAAATGAGGATTATACACTTGATGATCTTTAAGATGCTTCCAGTTTTAAATCTATGATCTTTGATGTTCATATTCCTGTAATTGGGCAAACTGGAGTTCCATTACAATGTAGAGTCAGTTTCTCTGGTGCTGAATTGGGAGGAAAAGGTGGCATTGGTAATACGGAGTGTACATCCATTTACTGACATAAGGTTACTTGGGAGTCATAGCTGTAAAATTATGTTAATTGCTTATTTTCCCCTAACCTCCATTTTCTGGGGGTGGGAACGGATTCTGTAGCATCTGTGATTTCAACTTCCACACACCTCTTGGGACTAGAGCTTAGGAATGAGCCTGAATCCTGGAGTATGTGAGTTTGTTTGCTTTGGGCAAATAATAACTTCCTGTTTCTTAGAAGACAGAACTATGAGAAAAGACTCCCCCGACTTCTTTGCCATCCGGCAGTTCTTACCAAACAGCAACACTGATGATTTAAGAGTAAACAAATCAGAGACACCCAGACGAAGCATCCCAGTTATCCAGCACCAAGAATGAAAGAAAACTGGGTCTGAAGAAAATGAAGGTTCAGTTTCTCCAAACCCCAGGCATGTTTTTAAAAAAAGACTTTGGAATGTCAGATGACCCAAAGTTTCCTCGGGGCTCTAACGTACTTGTGTGGAATCTTGAATTGGGTGACTGTTATTTGACCCCTGTTAATTTGTGGTAAACTTCCTAGTCCTCTCTAACCTGGCCTCACACTAACTCTTCAGCCTTACTTCCTACTCCAGTCAAACTCCAGACTCCCTTCCCGGCAGACTGCTCTTGGAACGATCCTACTTACTTGTTATTCGCATTCCTACTTCTGTCCCTTGACTTCTGGAATATCATTTCCCAGGAATAAATTTCCCAGTCCTGAGATGCCTTCCCTTCCTTCCTCTTTGCCTGTTCCTTCCAAGCTCAGCTCAGGTCCACTTCATGGAACCTTCCCCACAGTGTTTCCTTGATCACTGTCTTGTTCCATAAAACCCTTACAATCTTTTCCACTCACTTGTTAGGCTTAATTGCACATTGCCTTGTGTTGTTCACATATTATTTCTAGTATCATGAGGTCAAGGAACAGATCTTGAGCATAAAGTGTCGTATTTGCACAACTGGGGTAAGAGGTGTTGAGGAAGGATCTCTGATTTACTTGACATAGGGAAATCAAAGAAATGTAAATTAAGGCTCCAGATTGTCAAAGATAACAAAAAAGAAAATGGCAGCTGTTGAAGGGGTTGATAGAAAACATATATGTTAATGCCCTGTCAATTGGTCCAGTTCAGAAAAGCAATCTAGAGTCACGTCCAAGAAATCACTAAAATGTGTGTACCCTCTGGCCCAATGATACCACTACTAAGTCTATAGCCCAATAAGATTTGTTTTTAAAGAGAATAAAGGGTTTATATGTAAAAATAATTATAGAAGTTCTTTTTGTCAAACAAAGAACTCCAAACTAAGGAGGGTCCCCTCAAGTTGAAAATGACTGCACATATATTGCATACGAATGCATTGGAATATGATTGTGCTATGTTATCCGTTGCTATGGCCCCCTTCTCTTGGAATCTCCATTTTGAGGAAGAATTCAGAACAGCCATCCTTCACTCTCCAGACTTTCCCTGGGTTTCTGGGTTCCTTCTCCATCCCTGGCATTTATATATTATCTTCCTTCATTAAATTGTAAGCTGTTTGACAGCAGGGACCATCTTTCTTTTTGCCTCCAGTACTTAGTACATAGTAAGTTTGATGACATGATTGAAAGAAATGAGAAAAGAGATAGTTTTAGAGAAACATAGGAAGACTAATATGAACTGATGTAAAGTGAAGCGAGCAAAACTAGGAGAACAATTTATACCATAACAACATCATATAGAAAAACAACTCTGAAAGAATAAAGAACCTTGCACATTGCAATGAACAATCCCCACTCCAGAAGACTGATGATGAACCATGATAGCCACCTCCTGACAAGAAGAGTGATGGAATCAAAGTGCAGAATGAGCTGGACATTGTAGCACATTCCTGTAATCTTTGCTACTGTGGGGTGCTGACGCTGGTGGATCATTTGAGCTCAGGAGACTTGAGCTGCAATAAGAGTGATGCTGATCAGGTATCTGTACCAAGTCTGACACCAGTGTGGTAAGCCCCTGGGAGCAGAGGGCCACCAGATTCTCTAAAGAGAAGTGAACTAGCTTAAGTCAGAAAGGGAGAAGGTCGAAGCTTCCATGCTGATCAATGGTGGGTCAGATTCATGAGTGGTAGCTATACTTCTGCATGGGCAAGATATGGCATTCAAGTCTGAAAGCAACAACTAAATATAGAATGAGAAATACATTTTTGGATTCTGTGAATGTGAGGAAGAAAGAAAGAAAGAAAAAGAAAGAAAGAAAGAAAGAAAGAAAGGAAGGAAGGAAGGAAGGAAGGAAGGAAGGAAGGAAGGAAGGAAGAAAGAAAGAAAGAAAGAAAGAAAGAAAGAAAGAAAGAAAGAAAGAAAGAAAGAAAGAAAGAAAGAAAGAAAGAAAGAAAGAAAGAGGAAGGAAGAAAGGAAGGAAAAAAGAAAGAAACAAAGAAGAAGGAAGGAAGGAGGAAAGAAAGGAAGAAAAGAGGTTCACTGAAACATTTTTTAATGGCCTGAGAAGAACAAAAGTGAGGGCAAAAGGAAATAGATAAGTTTAAAAACAAAAACTTGAAAAATTAATTTAACTTTGCTCCCTCCACTATACATGGCCACACACACACACACACACACACACACACACACACACACAAAATCAGGAATAAACATCCTATGTACCTTAGGGAACAGTTTGGTGGTGACTCTCCACTGTATGAACTGTGTTTTATTTGTACTATAGTTATCTATGTCTATGTCTTAGTCCCTGCAACTAGCCCACTGCAGCTTTGGGATTTAAGGAACATTTCACAAAAGAGTCTGATTGGCCAATAAGTGCTTAAAGCAATAGGCCTTTTATTATGTTGCATTTTAACTCACATACAGGATGGCTTAAGGAGACACCTTGTAACAGGAACAGCTGGGTAAGGTAAAGATGATACCTCCACACCAGAGCTCTCATGGGACCATTAGCAAAAGGAGGGCAAAGGAGGGAAAGAACATCAGTGATGGTCCCCCAGACTTGAATTCCCCAGCTTTCTGTCACACTTTCTATTTTCTTCATTATTGACATACCAGGGCAGTTTAAGGACACAGGTGAGATCCACAGAGTTTAATCAGGCATGACTTATTGGTTTCTCTTGTCACATGCAGGAAGATGCCAGGGACTGGCCAGGGGAATTCTCCTCATACAAGCATGGGGTATAGAAGTCTCTGACAATTTCTAGAAATGGGGAGGGGAGGCATTGCTGAGGAGAGGGTATGTGTACAGCAGAAGCAGCTCATAATGAGAGAAACTAGCCTCACCTCCCCCCACAAAAAGTGTTATTGGATTACTTCACACACACACACACACACACACACACACACACACCTACTGAACTTATGGTTCCATGGGGACAGTGATGGTGTTTTGTTTTGTTTCGTTTTTGTCTAAACTTTGCATCTTTACTTAACACAGTCCTAGGTATATAGTAGGTGCTTAATACATGTAAAATGTAAAAAGTCATCTTCCCACTGAAGTCATGAGAGCTGGGTTAGCCTCCCAGTAGTGTCAGTTATGGGGCAACTAGGTAGTAGTGTGGATAGAGTGCCAGGCCTGGAGTCAGGAAGACTCATCTTTCTGAATTCAAATCTGACCTCAAACACTTACTAGCCGTGTGACCCTAGACAAGTCACTTCACCCTTAAATAGGGTGAGTTCCTCATCTGTGAACCGAACTGGAGAAAGAAATGGCAAACCACTCCAGTCTCTTTGCCAAGAACATTCCACATGGAGTCACAGAGACTTGGAAACAACTGAAATGACTCAGCAACAGTAACAATGTCAGTTATTAAGCTAGGTGACCCTGGGCAAGGTTCTCCATTTCTCTAAGCCTCAGTTTGCCTCATCTGTAAAGTGAAAATAGCAATATACCAACTTCAAGGATAGATGGAGGGTATTGGGAGGAAAATGCATTGTAAACTTTAAAGGGCTAGCTGGGTAAACATGAGTGATTGTTAGAACCGAACTGAAGAAAGCAACATTCTCTAAACTAAACCAACATGTCCCTGATCAAACACTACCTTGGGAGACCTTAGGGTTCTCACTGGAGAAACAATACAAATACACATGAAACAATGAATAACATCTGGAGCCAAAAGCCTAGACTGAAGAAAGAATATGAGACACACCTTGTATGTCAACGCCAACAAATGCCAAAGGTCCTGGTCCCTCCCACCATGCTTTGTTTTGGAACCTTCCCTTCAGAGAAAGACTTTCCTCTAGCCAACCTCAGCACAAAGGTCAGACCTCCACGGCTCTAACAGTACGAGTCACATGAAACCCTAGGGTGAGGGCAGGATAGGAAAGGAGAGACCCAGAAACCAGGAAGAGGAAGAGTAAAGAGCAGGTAAAGCCATCTGATTAACAAGGCCAGTAGTAGCCCCTGTGCTCACTGGGGAACCAAAGGTAAACAAAGCTAACACCTTCCCCCAGGTCCTCAGAGAGCAAAGTGGACACACACGTGAGAGACTAAATAGCCAGAAATGGTCTGTGTATTGTCGCAGCAGTCAATGAGCTGGAGTCAGTCCAGGAACAACAGCCTGGCCTGGGGCCATCATCCTTGGGCAGCTGACAGGAAGTGCACAGGGTTTGTCTCTCTCTTGACTCCACCCTGTAGATGACCCTCTTTCTCTGGATCCCAGCACAGAGGCATCCAACAGGAAAAGTTTCCAATGGGTCCTCCCCATTTCCTGCTTTTCTGCACCTTCTCCTACTGCTGTTTGGGGGTAAGTGGCTTCTGGGGCACCTCTTGGGACCTGGAAGTATAACGTGTGCTGTGAATTCCAAGCAGTCCAGCCTGGTGGAGACTGGCGAGGGGTGAGAAAAGAAGAGGGAGTTTCAAATGGTCTGCCTGGCCTGGGAAAGTTGATTGGCCAGCACCAGAAGACTGAGGATCCAAGTGAAGTTAAATGAAAATTCCCACTTAGTGGAGTTTCTTATAGAGCTGATGGGTCACAAAGGGATCTATCATCTTGCTCTCCACTCTCTGGAAATTTGGAAAGAGCCATTCTCCTTTCCACAGCCGCTGGATTCTTTCTTGCTACAGTCACCATTTACTAATACTTAGAAATATTTGTCAAGGAAGAGAATTTTCCGCATGGAGTGGGGGGAGGGATTCTTGTACCTTACTTCTCATCTGATCTTAAATACAGGCACTCATTCACCTTTGTTGAATACGTAATGCTTATTGTTGTTCAGTCCTTTCCTATTTACTCAAACCAATCATTTCAACCACCTTGGTTGTGATGACATCTATGGCTCAAACCATCATGCATGCTTCTGCATTCCTATTCATAGACAGGGCCAGGCTTACAAAAATGATATCCTATCTTTGTAGATGACACGGTTTCCAAATTACAAAGTATTCTAACATCATCTCATTTGGTCCTCACAGTGACCCTCTGCAAGATGGGCAAACTGCGTATGATTATCCCTCCTTTTACAAATGAGCAAATGAAGGCTAAGAAACTTAATGTCTTGGTCATGATCTCATAGCTAGGATGTGATGGAGCAAGACCAGGACTTAGATCTTCTGTCATTACTTTGAGTGTTCTTTTCCACTGTCTCTACCACTTGCTTCTCTATGCTAGTAGGAATAAGCAGATGAAGTATGCAACTGCCTACATGATGAAGAGGGTCATCTTTGCCTTCAATGTCTTGACCACTGTCTTCAATTATTCATTCAACAAATGTTTATTGCTTCTATTGTGTGTAGAACAATAAACTAGACCCAAAGGGAGATGCAGAGGTTAAATAAGCCATAGGCCCTACCCTTAAGGGGCATAAAGTTTAATAGGGGACCTAAAACACAAATACAAATAATTATAATTCACAATGCTAGGTTATATCAGTATCATAATATATACATGTGTATACATATAGATAGATATGGATATATTAGAAAATCACAGTACATTAAATATCCACATTTAGAGATCCATTCCTTTGAATGCTTTTTTGTTTCATTACAATATAAATATCCCTGGAAAGATTAATATTTTAAGTATTTATGTTCAGCATCTATGTAAGGGATTTAAAGATACTGGGAATAAGACCCTATAGAAGGTGATCTCAGAAAATAAATGGGGGAGGGGTTGAAAAGAGACTTTGTGGGCATCAGACACAGATAGTGCAATTCTGTCGAGAACTAGTTCTCCAGAAAGAAATGGAAAGAATGACTGAAAGGGACAGAGACAAACATAGAGATAAAGCCACAGGCAGAGGGAGATGCCCTAACTGGAATAACCAACTGATCTAGTGATCTTTGAACCATCTTTGGTCTTGAGGATCTCATCTTTACCCAGAATTGGGTATGCAGGGCTGAGCCTAGACCATCCTCGTAACATCTATTCCTTATTCTGTAGAAAGCAAACTTGCTGAAACCAAATAGCAGAAAATACACCTCTAGCATCCCACTGATAGCTCTCTTATGTTACAAGGAAACAAGAGGTTGCTGTATACTGGTGTTTGAAAGTCCTGGAGGTCTCATTAGGGTAGTGACAAAGAGATTATGCCCTAAATGTACATACACACACACACACGCACACACACACACAAATAAACACTGGCCTGGAAGCCTCAAAACCTGTGTTCTAAGTTCAAATTCTGACGTATTTTTACTGTGTACCCTTGGGCAAGCAATTTTACCTCTCTAAGTTACAATTCGTACATTTGTAAAATTGAGGATAGGGGAAGGAGGTTAGGCTAAATGATCTCTTAAGTTCCTTCCAGCTAAAATCCTCTGAGTCTGAGGATCCATGATTCAATCCCATAATGCCCCAATGGCCTAACGCTATGGAGCATTATCCCCTTTTACTGGAATTTAAAGTGGCTGGAAACCTCCTATATGAATAACACTTTCATAGCTACGAGCACACTGTACTCAAATGCTCAAAGGAATCTATGATCTCAGGGATTCTAACATTTCTCCTAACAATTCATGTTGCAATCCATCCATGCCTACCTATCCTTTATGACTCTTTTCCATGCTCTCCCATTAGCTAACTGTGGAGGACCTACCCAATGTGCTAGAGGCCTCCCTTGCTTATTCTTGGCATCTCCAGGATACTTCTCCATTGTATATTTACCTGATGACATTCTTGGATCTTTTTATTCTTTGAAGTTCCTCATTTATTCAATGTTGTCACTTGTCCACATCCACCATGGGTCTCACCATTGCCCTTTGAGTGATATTCATTTTCATTTCTTCAGACACTCCTGTGTCAGTCATAAGATGCCAGAAGAGAATATTAGTATTTTAAAAGACAGGGCTTTGCAGAAAACTGAGAAAGAATTGTTACAACCAGTGTCTGTGAGAAAAGCTTCATTTCTAAAATATATAGGGAACTAAGTCAAATTTACAAGAATACAAGTCATTTCCCAATTGATAAATGGTCAAAGGATATGAACAGGCAGTTTTCAGAGGAAGAAATTAAAGCTATTTATAGTCATATGAAAAAATGTTCTAAATCACTATTGATTAGAGAGATGCAAATCAAAACAACTCTGAGGTACCACATCACACCTATCAACTGGCTAACATGACAAAACCAGAAGATGATAAATGTTGGAAAAGATGTGGGAGAGTTGGAATACTAATTCATTGTTGGTGGAGATGTGAGCTGATGCAACCATTCTGGAGAGTAATTTGAAATTATGCCCAAAGTGCTACAAAAATGTGCATACCCTTTAACTCAGCAACATCACTTCTAGGACTGTATCCCAAAGAGATCATAAAAGTGGGAAAAGCACCCACATGTACAAAAATATTTATAGCAGCTCTTTTTGTGGTGGTCAAGAACTGGAAATCAAGGGGATGCCCATCAATTGGGCAATGGTTGAACAAGTTGTGGTATATGAATGTAATGGAATACAATTGTGCTATAAGAAATCATGAACAGGAAGACTTCAGAGAGGTCTGGAAGGACTTATATGAACTGATACTGAGTGAAATGAGCAGAACCAGGAGAACTTTGTACACAGTGCGTGAGGATTTTTTTTGATGGACTTATCCCTTCACAGCAATGCAAGGACCTAGAACATTTCCAAAGGACTCTTGAGGCACAATGCCATCCAGAGAAAGAACTATGGAGTTGGAATACAGAATTGAAGCAGACTATTTTCTCAGTTGTTATGTTTTGGTTTGGTTTGGTTTTCTTATGATTCCTCCCATTCGTTTTAATTCTTCTATGCAACATGACTAATATGAAAATGTGTTTAATAAGAATGTTTGTGTAGAACCCATATAAGATTGCATGCCATCTTGGGAAGGGAGAGGGAGGAAATTTAAAACATAAGGAAGTAACTGTTGAAAACTGAAAACAAATAAATTAATAAAAATAATAAATAATAAAATAAGGAGCCAGCATGGTTTCACCAAGATAAAAAAGACAGGACTTTGTTTCTTGGGGAAGTCTGGGGGTCATTAAACAAATTTTTCACTTTCCTGAAAGTAATCTAGACTGTTTTCCTTCTCCTGTTTAATTCTGAATTAAACTGTTTTTCCTCTCTTCCTCAAATGTGTATGTATGTACACACACACACACATACACAAACACATATGTATATATAACATATATACATATATATGTGTGTGTATATATATATGCTTTTGGAAATTTGTATATATGGCTCTATCTTAAAATCCAAGCAATAGATATTCTTTGTCTTCTTGGTTTGTTTTTTCTTTTGTGAATGGTTGTCATACTCTTTTGAGTTGATCATGGATTTGCAATCTATTGGGGCTTGATAAAAATGGTATTTACTTACCTTGCATCTGGGGAACTAAACCAATTCTCTTCAACTTGTAATGTGTGGTGGATATCCTCTATCACAGCAGTAAATAATGTGGATAAAGCATTCCTCTTCAAGTCTTAAAGTAGCATGTCATACTAGAGAATATTTTTTTTAAATCAACAAGAAATTAGCACAACAGTATCCCACATTCTCTACATTTTTTCAATCAATTCTGTGATGATAAAGATGCAGTTCACTGTGAAATAATGCCTGCAAAAGTCTGTCTGTTCCCTACCAATATCCTCATGGAGAACACCCTTGATGTATGTAGAGATGATTCTCATAAAAAAATTTATATAGATAGGGAGAGAAAGAAGCAATTATTAAGCACCAGCTATGTGCCAGGTATTATGCTAAATCCTTTACAAATGTTTTCTTCTCCTCACAACAATAGAGTGAGATAGGTGTTATTATTATCCCCATTTTTACAACTGAAAAAAATGGAGATAGAAAGAGGTTAAATGACTTGCCCAAGGTCACACAGTATCTTAGACTGGATCTGAACCCAAATATTCTTGATTTGAGGCCCATCACTCTATCCACTCATCATGCAGATGGGAAAATAGGCATATGGGCAAGTTGTTGTTCAATTGATATACTTTTTTCCAATATCAAGAATATCTGAGTTTTTTTTTTTCTAGATCATTGTTACCTTTTTCCTCCTTCTGATATCTTCTGAATTGAACCTCCAAAACCCTCACAATTTATGTTGTCTGATCACGGTTTTTCACTATGTACACATCATCTAATTTGCCTACTTTTCCTCTCTTTGTTCTCTTTAGTGCCCTAACAACTCTACATGTACAACCAGGATAGTAACGTGTTAAAGGTGATGATGTTTAACTCTCTTTAATAATGAAAATAGTCTGTTTTATAAGCGTATTTGCAGATCTTGCCCATTTCTCATTTGTTTGTTGTACTGCCTCTGTTTCCATGACTAAGGTGGCTTTTAACCTCTTTTGGTCTCCTTGTTATGGCGGTAGTTTTATATTGATCAATAATTAATCAACAAACATTTATCAAGCACTATGCTAGGTGATGGGGATACAAGTACAAACAATGAAATTGTCCCTACTCACAAGGAACTTACAATCTAAAGCGAGGGACAAATAAACATTAATCTTCTATATAAAATTATCATAGTTGATGTCAATCACTGTTACTGTCCATTACTCATTTCAAATTAGCGTTAAAATTAGTTATAATTAGTTTAAATAGGTCAGGAATGAATTGGTTCCATTACATGCTATATCTTTTTCTCATTATTTTTTCTTCTAGTTTTCTACTAATTCTGATCTGTGCTTTAACACATTAGTAGTCTGTGCACAGGCACCAATTCAGGGAAGACTTCCAAATCAATAACATGTTCTTGGTTCTTTTTCCACTTATTTTTTTAAACCTAATCAGTTACAAATTTTTATAATGTCCTTTCATGCTGTCCGTATCCATGCTTGTCAATTCTTTTCTTGAAGAAAGTGTTCATGATGGATGATTGCACAGGATCTGCTAATCTATTAGGGCCAGGCAGACATCAGAAAAGAAGGGACCCAGAGAGGGTTTTTACGGAACTTGAAAAAGACAGGCTAATACAGATTGCTGTCCTTGTTTCTGGCTTCTAACTTGAAAATTCACTCTTAGGAGCATGGCCTTGGTCTTCTCTCTTGGCTCCAAATAGATATGATTGGTCATGCTAGAGCTAATGTGTCATTCAGTCCATTCCACATTATCAGTAGGGACACTTAAGATACTATTTGTATCTCCCTTGGACTCAGTTTCCTCATCTGTAAAATGTGGATGGCGAGAGCAAGAATAAATTTTCTTTAAAGTTTACTCAAATGCCAGGATTCTGTGTCTAATAAGTATAGTTCTATACCACTCAATGAATAATAATGATGATGGTAACAATATTGATAATAATGACACATAGCACTTACACAGGTTTGTCAAGCACTTTCTCAGCCTTGTTAATGCATACCACAGGGAAACAAGACTGGTGCCACACTAAGACTGGTTCCTTGGGAACTTCTCCAGCTCTGCCATCTGGAGTGAGAGTAAAAAGGAGAGCAGGTGATGCATGTTTCCAACCACACCCATGTGTACATGGTACATGTAATATCTGTCCCCTTGGAAACAAGAAGATAGTAAGATCTTTGAACAGATTCTGCGAATGTCCTGGTCAATACCTGCAAAGATGGGATTATAACATAGCATAATATAACATGGCATAACTGTAATATAATAACACAATGTAACAAAACATAACAGTAACATAACATAAATGTAATGTAACATAGTATGACAAAACATAAAATAGCATATCATAATATAACACAATTCAATATGATTTAAGAGTCAAGAAAAGAGCCCTGAATTTGAAATCATATGACTACAATTTGAACTCTGACTCTAATATCTACTTATCTGTCGGTTGGTTGGTTGTTTCCCTTTGTCTTTGAAGAGGACCAAAATGACTTCACCATGATAAAGTGAAATTTCAGTATCTCTGACTGTGGCTAATCAAACCAATAGGAGCTCAGAATGCTCTACCACAGGCTGGGCACAGATAGTCCATGTGAATATTTGGGGTGGATATCCCAAATTTGCACATCCTGCCTTTACTTTGTGCTGTCTCAATTCTGCTTCGCTCAAAGAGCACAGCACCCTTTCTGATGTGGGCTCACCATGCTCTGCAGTCCTATGCCACTGTCTCCCATGTTGCACAGTCATATCCAAAGTTCTTGAGAGAGATCTTAAGACCGTCCTTGTATCGCTTCTTCTGACCACCATGTGATCACCTACCCCATGGGCAAATCACTAGGACTGAGTTTCACCATCTATAAGATGGGTGGGTTCAACCTATCTAATATTCCTTTCAATTCAAAATTAATGATCCAATGAACAAAGGTTTACTGAACTTCTTCCATGTGCAAACCCTTGGACTAAGCATTGCATGGGATTCAAAAATGAGTAACACTTCTTAATGAGTTTATAATCTGTTAAAGGGAAATATAGTGAAATAAGGTACTTATAATTAAAATTAAAAATAGTGGGCAAATGCATGGGAGGTATAAAATGACATTAAGGTTTGTAGGAGGGAAAGCTACATAAAAAATTCACACATTCATCAATAAGCATTTTGTTTGTAATTTGGTTTGGAAGGATACCCATTTGCTTTGTTAAGTAAGCCTCTGTTCTCTGATCACAACTGAACAGAATTTTATAGGAAAAAAAGGAGTAACTTTTACTTCCTATTGGGGAAAAATGCAAAAAGAAATGTAGACACACCTGTGAAATCTCCATACCTTGTCAGTGTTTGCTGCTCTGATCGAATTCCTCTCCAGAGTGTCTTTGCCTGGAATAAGTGCAAATGAGTATTTCTGCCCTGGCCTCTGTAATCATGTAACCAGTTAACTAGTGGACTTTTTCTTCCCCAGCCTATCATGGCTTTCTCCCTTGAGTCTAATCTTAAAACTAGCTTGGAAAAAAACAGCAAGTCACTACTGTTTACAAAATATCCATATATCCTTGATCTCATTTAATCCTGTAGGTTTCATTAGCATTGCTCCCATTTTACAGGTAAGGAAGCTGAGGCTCAGAGAGTGTCAATGACTTGCTGGAGGTTATATAGCTTGGAAGAGGCAGGGAGGATTCAAACATGAGTCCCTTGATCCCGGTTTCAGTGCTCTTTCCACTCCATCCTACTGCCCTTGAATTGGAAGCAGAGTGCTCAGAGGAGGCAGTGGTGCCAGTATGACCCTACCCACCACTTGATTCCTGCCCTGTGCTTACTTTAGGCTTCTTGTGTACTTCCTCAGGGCTCCAAGACGGTGGAGTCTCAGTCTCCTAGTGCCTAAATATGGCCTAGAAATAGACCCAGTCTTTCTTTTCCTTCCCTTCCTGCCCCACCCACGACTCCAATCAGTTTCCTTTCAAATTTCTTAGGGGAGAGTGAGGAATCTAAGCATCTCCTTGGTCCAGAATGTGATATCAACTACAAATGACCCAAATAAACTCATGGGATCATGGCAGAAGGATAGTCAGATCATAGAAACAGTTTAAAGGGACTTTGGGTGTCATCTAGTCCAAATCCTTCATTTTACAGGTAAGGAAACTGAGGTTCAGAAAAGTGAAATAAGTTGCCTAAGGTCATAGGCAACCTTAATTTGAACACGTTGTTCTTGTCAGTAGAATCAAAAATGATCCTAACTAATGGACTTCGTAAAAATTCTTCTCTGTTATCCTCATTCAGGTAAGTTGTAACATCTACCCTGACCACAGAGTCATGGAATCAATCTTCCAAATAGCTAGTCTTTTTAGCTACAGAAACTCTTACTATTATAATCATATTTGAGAGAGGAGAAAAAGAGAAAGCATTTTTTGCACACCTCGTAAACCAGGTACAAAAACAACATGTACAGGGAGGCACATAGAATAGCCATGATAAAATATTCACAAGGAGATGCCTTTACCATGCTGAGCTGGAACTAACCACAGTGACCCTTGGATCTAGTACAAATAATATCCTAGTTTTTTAGACTAGGAGTTAGGCGAACTCTCCCCTAAATTGGCACTTAATGGTGGGTGAATCACTTCCTCCCTGCCTCCTCCAGTACCCTCCCAGTGAAGTAGCACCAGATGGCAACTCACTGGAGAAAGTGTCTCAGCAGCTGACATCAGCAGCTAACAGCCCCTTGGTTGCTGTCATGTGCTATTTTTTTCCTTGCAGGAGAATGCTTTTAGGTCTCCTTTAAGACAGCCTTTAGCCTTCAGGTTGTTTTTGGTCTTTTGTGTATATGTAACCTTTGAGACTGGGGTTACATATGAATGAGGTCCTCAGTTTTTGCCAGCCTAACACTGCAAAGGTCTTCAAGTTGTGTCTGACTTCATAAGTTCCTTTGCTTTTCCCTAAAAGAAAGAGAGATAGAGGTCCTCTTGACTGTGGGGCCAGGTATCCAGCATAAACTAGGCTGCTCCGAGTAAACAAGAACACATGCAAAAGCCTACTAGTCCTCATTTTTAATCTACTCATCTTTAATGTTTATTCAGAACAAAATATGGGATAGAGAAGAAGCTGAGCCAGAAGTGGGTCAGGATTGGATTGAGGTAGAAAGAACTAAGTAAACTCACAAACATTCTTATTTTATTCTCCTTCTATTTAACAAACTTGGCTTGAAATCCAGCCCTTCCTGGTGATGGGTACTTGTGATCCTTTCTGACCACAGGCATCCCTTGGCAGCTGGTCTACTTTGCTCAAATGACAGTACCGCTGAGCGTCCCTCAGTGAGGAAAACTGAGCAGCATGGCTATGGTTTAATTAAGTAGGCATTTCATTCCCAGGGAGATTGTGCAGTTGCCCTCTGTTAGTGTCTTGAAGCCAGATTAGGAAAAAAAAATTCCAGGCTTTCTTCTGATAATGTACCTGAACAGGGCCCAGCTGGCACTGCATACCCAGCTCTTTTGCTGGCAAAAGGGATGGAAGGATGGTTCCATCAGTCTTATCGCTTGTCATATGCACACATCTTTTCAATAAGTGCCCTAATTGTGAAAGAAAGGAACGACCTCATTTCTTTCTTTGGGTTTTAAAAAAAATAAAATAAAAGACTTAATTACATTTGACTTGAATGAAATTTGCCTGTAAAGAACTTTCAGATTGAGTTGGGGAAATGATTTCAATTGCCATCTTAAAGGTCAGCTCATTCATTCATTAATCAGTGAACATTTATTAATGAGGTGTTTACAGATTAATATTTGTAAAGTACTTACCTAGTAGGTGCTTAATAAATGCTTATTTCCTGCTTATTAAGTACAAACTATGTGTTCGGTACTGTTCTGGGTACTAAAGATGCAAAAATAAAAAAATAAAACTCCCTACCTACAAGAAACGAAAAATCTTTTGAGATGCTCTACCGAAAGGGAATAATGCAATAGATTTCAATAGATTTTGGAGTTGACTGAGGTCAGAGATGTGAAGTGACTTGTCCATGGTCATAAAGCTAGCCAGGCATCTAGGTTAATACAATGAATAGAACTCTGGGGTTGGAGACAGGAAGTCCTGAATTCAAAATCAGACTCAAGACTCTATTAGCTGTGTGATCCTGGGCAAGTCATTTAACCTCTATTTCCCTCAGTTTCCTCATCTGTAAAAAGGCAGATGATAATATCTACCTCCCAGGGCTGTTATGAAGCTCAAATGAGATAATTATAATTAGTCCAGTGCCTAGCATATAGTTAAAACTATAGAAATATGAATTATCATTATTATCACTTATTATTATTTTCAAGTGGTTTGTTCTAGGATGCATCTAACTAACTAACTCAAATTAGTCCCTTGGTAGTGCATGATCGATATTGGAAAAAAATGGGACACTCATGTCATCCAGTGGTTAACAAAAGGAGATTTATGTAGCTATCACAGAAAAACATTCCAAAAGGGTATATGCCTCAAGGACACTCTGTATTGATACAGCCAAGAAAAACTCTACTTCCTCTGAATTGCCCATGGTGGTTTGATGGCCAAGCAACAGTGCAGCCCCTTGATCTCCTCATGACTATTTTGTACCAACTGAGATGTGATGTCAATAACCTGAGCTTGGCGTCCTCTGACCCAATCAAGTCTCAGGTAAGATTTCAATACTTTTTACAGGAAAAAAACCTATTTTTACTTAAATGGGGGTAGAAAATTAGGATACTATTCTCACCAGACAGGTCTGCCTGAATTAAAGTCCTATGCTCTAGCCACTATGATGCATTTTAGTCAGTTTAAAAAAATCATATCTGAAAGAGATTTGCAACTTGGTGCCACTTTCTCCATCAAAGCTGACTATAAACTCAGGTTCTCCCAAGTCTTGTGGGTCTTTATGACTTCATCAGTTGGAATGGTATGTGTTGCTTACCTTTCCAATAAAAGATCTTTCACTCGTTTTTCCTATTTTCCCAAACTGAGTTATCCACTCATTAGTTCCAATCTAAAAGAAGTCTATAAAGTGGTTTTTATTCAAGTGTCTTTGTTTCACAGTTTACCTTGACAGGATTTCATGAAATGGGTAAATGATGGAATGCCAAGAATCTTAAGAAGCTTTGTTTCTCTCAGCTCTAACCTGGATTTCTATAAGTTTTGGTGTTCCCTACTTTCCCTTTACATGCTCATGGGACTGGTCTTGCTTGTACAGCCACCATCCTGTGGTTGGAGCCATCAGATGTCATTTCTCCCTCTTCAATTCTCATATAAACATTGACCTATCAGGTGGCATTTACTTCAGTTATACGACTAGTTCCTTCAAAACAGTGCTGAGGAATGCAGATGAGTAACAGAACTATCTAAAAGCAGAGAAATATGACAAGAGCCAACTTATTACCTCATCACAAGCTCTGTGGGGCAGGAAGAGAGTAACCTTGGTACAGTGGAGTAGAGGGATGAATTTTTGCAGTAGGGATGCCTGACTGAGTCAGATCAACAGCCTTCCTCTTGATGCAAGGCAGGTCTGTCTCCTCCAAGATATGGGATATGAGGCTCAGCAAAGTGCTGGATATACACACTACTCAAGTGAGAACTGAGAGTAGGCAAACAACAATGATACTGGTCTAGAAGGGTCATTAGAAGAGAGAAAGCAGGACCTATCCTGAGCTCGATGAAACTGAAATGCTACCTGCACGTAGGAGCCGCTGCTTTAGTGAATTTGGTAGTGACTCCATGGGTGTCTTACAAGTGAACTTTAGAAAGTTCCAAACTATCATCAGACTATTTGTGATGTTCCTGCTTCAACAAGGGAGTTGGGAGGCAGCAGGGAACTAAGAGGCCCTTTCCTGATGGACCATCATTGGAGAGGCGTTCCTAATATTCTATCTTCCCAAGTCATTTTCTTTTCTCCTCCCTTTTCAGAGCAGGTCAGATTCTGACCCAAACTCAGATTCATGGCAACAAGAGCCTGGAGGAAAAAAGAAAAACGAAAACACAAAATCAGTCCTTTCTAAAGGCTTCATTGGTTTTGAAACCAAGAACACTTACTCAATGCTCATTACATGCAGAGCGTTGCTCCTGGTGCTCTCTATTTACCTACTGTGAAAAAAAGGAGTAGCAGGATGTATGTACATGTGTGCTCTGACACTTCACAAAGGTCAAAAGGCAGGCCCAAAGTAATTGGGACTCCACCTCAGTACATAAAATTTAGAGGGGCCAAGGTGATGAACTTTGAGGGTGCTAATAGTTTTTTGGCAGTTGAGAAACAACAGAGCTTAGCACTTTCTCCTCACATTCCATATAACCACCTTAGAGAAACCTCTGCCCTAAGGCTCTCCTCCCCTGAATGGTAACTCTCTAACTGGGACCAGTGTTTTAGGAAGGACTCCAGGCATGCTTCGCCTCACTCGTGCCAATACTCTCTCCAGACTCCTCCTCTTCTTTGCCTGTCACACTGCTCCATCCCTTTGCCCCCTCTCCCTAGCTTTCCAGTTGCTCTTCATAAGCTGCCTTCCCCAATTAGAGAGTATGTTCTTTGAGGCTAAGACTGTCTCATATGTTTTTGTTTGTGTCCCAAATGCTTAGCACAGTGTTTGGCAGATAATAAGTGCTTAATAAAGGCTCTATCTGTCCTAGCAAGAATAATTAGTTAAAATAAGATACTACCAGAAGTTGGACTGGCGAGAGGTCCACCCTTCCTTTTTTATTTTTGCTTCTTTCCCCCTGGGACAGCCTTGTGATTATATCCCAGGATCTTCCTTCTTGCCTATGGTGGGAGTAGCCCAAATACCACCAAGGCTACTTTTCCCTGGTCACAGCTTATGGCCCTTGTCCCAAATACAAAACTTTCCAACTGAGGTTGGACCAAAAGAGATGTCAAGAGTGGACAGACAGATATATTTTTTTCTTGCTGACCATGAAGATCACTGATTAAATGCTAATACCTATTCTAGTAATTTGGGAGGGAAGGGCTAGAGGTTACAAAAGCCCCTAAGTCTTCTGTGAAAGGGGAACTGGAATCAGAGGTGCTATTATGTTAGGTTGACTTACAGACATCCCTTCTATGACTTTAAATTTAGGGATTTGTTTTTTCATTCTTTTTATTTTCTGTATTTAGAATGCTGGACAAGGCTCAAGTCTCCTGACATCGAAAAATGAATAGTTTCATTTCTCAAACATTTCATGTTGAATGTTTGCCAAAGTTTTTATCTCGGAGAAACTATTTGCAGTGGCTCTAATATTATGTAAAAGACCAAAGCTAGACTTCCCTGGGGGATTATGTTACTATTTGTTTTTATATTTCTTTCAGTACTTCCAATAAATCATGAACTTCTTCAGAGGTATCAGAGGGCAACCTGTCTCTTTCATTGCAAATGACAAGCTATGAATAATGCACTCAGGTCTCCCCTTGGAGGAGCCTCCCGCCCTGGGAAGCCAGCTCTCTGACCACTCTGCCTCTAACTCTACATTTCAGCTGGCTGCTCCTATGAAGCCCTGTTTCTGACTGGCATTCACTGAAGGGTCCTGGTCAGTCTCCATGACTCTCCAGTCTTTTCCCCATCTTAATGGGCAGCTATTTGTGCTTTTGGACCTTTGGAAAGAGGGACAGTGGGTAGAAATGCTTATCAGTAATATCATCAAGGCACTTGGAACAGCAGCGAAGACATAATGGAGGTAGGGAAAGATTAGAGAAGAGTGGGATCTATTTCTTAGGTACCATTTTTTCAATGGAGTCTTTTGTGATGCCTTCCCCCACACCCAAGCAGGGAATCATCTCTCCTTCTTCAATTTTCTTATAGCTCTTTTCCTGGAACTCTCCGTTAATTTTCTGATACATTCCTTTGTAGCACAGTCATTGTATATATGTCTTCCTATCCACTCTTCCCCAGCCCCCACTAGAATGTAACTTCTTTGAAAGCAGGGCCTGGGCAAAGTCTGTCTCTGTAGACCCAAAGTGTAGAACATTCTCCATCCCTGATAAATGATAAATCATTGATAAATAATGTTGCGATTGTTCTTTACATGCCTCACAGTAACTAATACCCAAGTAGACACAATGATGAACTAACTATGAATGAGGGAATTACTACCAGACTACAGGCTACCAAGATTAAGGCTCTTCCATCTGGAAAGCGGAAGAAGAGAAAGGACCAATCTCAGTCTATGAAATCATAAAAAAGGCATTAGCATGTACATAATTCCATCTGGGAGTTCATTGCAGCACATTAATCCATTTACATCTCCCCAGTGAACGTATTGTCATACTCAACACAGTGGACACTCCAAACTTTTTTATCCATCCTTAAGCTTCCTGTGACACTCCCTCTCCCCACCATTGGAGCTAAGAAACTTGTCTCACACTTTACCAAGTAACATGAGACTATTTGCTAAGAATTCCCTCTTCTCTCCTCCTCTTCCTCCTCCTCCTTCTCCTCCCACATCATTCAGATGTCTTCCCTCACCCCAGTCTTATTTGAAGAGGTGGCCCTTTTTGACATGGCAGATTTTGCATGGATCCCATGTCAACCCATCTTCTCAAGCCAAATGCCCCCTCTATTGTCCCCACTCTCACTAATCTTCAAACATTTTTCCCTATCTATTGACTGCATCCCTGCTACTTACAAACACATCCATTCTCTATCCTTTAAAAACAAACAAATCTCAATTCCCCTGACAATCCCCATGGTTTTTGTCCTATATCCAATGTTCCTACCACCGCTTCCTTGAGAAAAGTGTCTACATTCTGCGTCTACACTCCCTCCCTTCTCACTCTTTTCCAAACCCTTTGCAATCTGACTTCCAACCTCATTCAACGGAACCTTCTCTTTCCAAAGTTCCTAATCATCTCTTAATTGTCCAGTCTGAGGGCCTTCTCAGTCTTCATCCTTCTTGCCCTCTCTGCAGTCTTTGACACTGCTGTTCACCCTTTTCTACTGAATAGACTCTCCTCTAGATTTCTCCTGGTTCTCCTCCTACTCACCTGATCTCTCCTCAGTCCTCTTTGCTCTGTCTTTATCCAGGAAAGCTGTGCAGAATTCTTCTTTCCTTCTCAAATCCTCCCCTCTTTCAATTGCCTTGGTGTGATCCTCTCCACTCCTCTCTTGTACATACACCACATAGTCAATCAGGCACCAAGTCTTGTCATTTCTAGGGGAAGGAGAGAGAAGGGGATAAGCACTTCTATGATGTCTACTATGTTCCAAGCACTGTGCTAAGTGCTTTACAAATATTATCCCATCTGATCCTCACAACCATCAAGAAAGGTAGGTGGTGTTATTATCTCCATTTTATAGTGGAGAAAACTGAGGTGAATAAAAGTTAAGTGACTTGCCCAGGGTCACATAGCTGGTGTTTGAGGTTAGATTTTCCTGACTCCAGGACCAACCTGTGCACACCTAGCCACCTACCTACCTCTATCTTTATTTCTACTTCTATGTGTCTCCTTTTCTCCACTCACATAGTGGGTCATCCTTGCCCCATGCATGATTTATCACCATAGCCTTCTGGTTATTCTCCTTGATTCATGTCTTTCTCTCTACTCAGTTGCCAAAGTGATCTCCTAAAGCATAGACATGTGTGACCTTGTCACTACCACCACCTCCCCATTCAATAATCTACAGCGATACCCTCTTTCCTCCAGGATCAAATAGAATATTCTCCCTCTCTTAAAGTCCTTCACAATCTGGCCCCCACCTCCCTTTCTAGTCTTTTTACATTTTATACCCCTCCACATTCTTTATAATTCAGTGACAGTGACCTTCTTGTAGTTCTTCTATATGACACTTCATTTCCCCACTCAGTGCCTTTGTACAGGCTGCCTCTGATGCTTTCCTCCTTCACTTTTTGCCTCCTGAATTCTCTTATTTCCTTCAAGATGGCTCAAATCCCACCTTCTTCAGAACCTGTTTTCTGATTACTGGGTTGTTGTTCAGTTGTTTCAGTAATGGCTAATTCTTCATGACCCCATTTGGGGTTTTCTTGGCAAAGATACTGGAGTGGTTTGCCATTTCCTTCTCCGGCTCATTTTATAGATGAGGAAACTGAGGCAAACAAGATTAAGTGACTTTCCTAGATCACACAGCTAGTGTGTCTTGAGGCCAGATTTGAACTCTGTATTCCTGAATCCAGGTGCAGTGCTCCAACCATTGCACCACCTAGCAGTCCTTCCTGATTTTATCCCATTGCTAATACTTTATCCCTTGGATTACCCTCTATTCCTTGCTAATATTTTTACTCTGGGATTACCCCTTATTTACCCTGTTTATCTTGTCTGAACAATTTTTACATGTTCTTTCCTTCATTAGAATGTGAGCTCCTAAGGGCAGAGACTGGTTTTTGCCTTTCTTTGTATTCCAATACTTAGCACAGTGCCTGGCACATAGTCTACAATGATCATTGACGATGGACATCCAAATTTCTCCATTATGTTTTTCTTCAAACAGAAGATGAGGTACCCATTCCACAGTGTGAAAGGCAGTGTCATAACTAGGAATTCTGGTTCTTTGGAAAAATTCATTTGGGGGGAGGGGGTTTTGAAGAAGGATTTGGGGATAGGGAAGAGAATTAATGATTCAGTGCCTCCCTTCACAGCCAACTTATTGTCCTGACATTGTCTGAAAGCTGCGTTTCTTCTCTTCTTGATACATAGAAGAGTGTCCCCCTACCCTTCCACCCTGTAGTGGTCTAGTTGTGGTTCCTACAGGTTCAGGATGCTCACGTGCTTCCTTTCTTCTAGTAAATGATCATTAGCGCACAACTTCCCAGTTAGCTACTAGTGTCCAGAGTCACTGTGGGCTGAGCTAGTCCTCTTCCTGCACAGAAAGAGGACCAGAGAATCATACTCATTCCCTAGAGAAATGAGGCCCCTGGGGCACCCCCCCTTCAAAGGTAGAAAGTGGTCTGGGAGACCCTACCCCCATTCACTTCTTATATTCAGGAACTATGGCATCCCTTTACCCAGAGCCTCCTCTGGAGTTCAGAAGAGAAGTATATGGATCTCATGTCTACCTGCTCCTTAGTCCAGGACTGACTTTGTATTAGAGCAGGAAATGACCTTAGAGATAAAGGCAACAGTTATTTAGTAGCAGAGAAGGTGGTAGAGAGAACTCAGAGTGCTGAAAGAGACTTTGACTTTCCCTCCTCTCACTTACATCAGGTGAAGGACCACTATGGAGAAGAAATGTTGTTTCCCCCACCCCACCACAATGTGGGCCCCCTGGGATCGAATCCCAGTGATCCAAACCTAGTTATGGTTCTGGAATGACCAGAGAGTATGGCCTGAACAGATTGTACTGCAAAAATTCTATACCTCTAAAATTTCTGAGATACCAAATGTCTTTGGGCATCCTCATCATTTAAACTTCTAAAAGGCCCTTAGCAAATCACATCAATGCAGACCTTTTCAAGCTTGCCATTTGCCCTGCCCCCCTGCAAACTGTCAGCTGTGGTCACCTCACATGCCCGAGATGATCCTCAAGGACGCCGGCAAATGTTTGGTTGAGTTCCTGTCCCTGGGGTTGTATCCATGGTCCACAGTATGATATTGTGGCTTTGGTGAAGCAATAGGATACAATGTGTCATATCACTGAGCGGAAGGCACTCGAGGCAATCAGAACTGACACCTCCCCCTCACCACCAGGCTTGCCTCATACCATTTACAGTAACTGCACACCACATGTGACCTGAAATAGGAGATACGGGAAACAAGCCAGATTCCTGGATTTGGGGTATGGCTTGTTTTCTAACCGAAGGGGGATAGAGAAAGCACGTCAACACATAGCATTCAGAACCCTTGGCCAGCCTAACAAAGGAAAGCTGTATCAGTCAATTTGGGAGGGGAAAAAATGCAGCTGATATTTACAAATGAGAAACATGGAAAGTCCGAAGTTGTATCTGCAGGGCTTTGTTTTTCTCTTTTTGGACTTTTGGTTCTTTTTAAGGCATGATTGTGAATCAAATAGGCTAAGGATTTTGCAGAAAGTTCAGAAGCAGAGTAAACTGGAAGGGACCAACACTAGGTTTGGTGAGCAACCCAAGCCTGTGAACTCAGTGCCTAATTCCAACTCACAGTGTCAGAGCAGGAAAGGAGATCAAAGATCAGTCAACCTGGACCCCACATTTTACAAATGAAGGCACTGAGACTGTGAGAGGTTACATGACTTATCCAAGGTAACACATTATTTAGAAGCAGAGAAGGAGCTAGACAGAAGGAATTAGCAAGAACTCAAGAGTTCTGATTTCCTAGCATGGTGTTTTTCCTACTACACCATGAATTTATACATTTTTCCAGACATTCGCTGTGAGTGCATTCATAAAGTCCTTTTATTTATCCTAGGTCTACACCTCTTTCAAATTTCCAGGCATGTCCTTAGCTGGAGTATTCTTAGTCTTGTTAGAAAAATCAGTGTTTGCCATATCTATACACCTTTCACATTTTACAATTTTATAGCCCTTCAACTTATCTTTCTAGATTGAAAAGAATCACCTCCCCTCCTTTTTTTTTTTTTTTTGGTCTCACCTGAAATTTGCTAAGCAAATCCTTACTTTGTGGACAGTGCAAAGATAAACTTCAATCCAGCCCAGGATAAATGAGGACTAATTCCAAATTAATGGGATTGACATTAAAAAGGATGAAGGAAGACTTCTGAACACCACTTTTTAGGAAGGATGTTGTCAGATGGGAATGTTCATAGAAGACAACACCCAGGACAAGAAGAGGACTGAAAACCATGTGGTCCAAGAATCAGTTGAAGGTACTGGGACTATTTAACCTGCAGTTCAGAAAACTAAGGGAGGACATGCTAGCTGTCTTCAAGTATGTAAAGGTTTATCATGTGGGAGAGGGATTAAGAAGAATGCCTTTTGAGCACAAAAGAAAAAAACTAGGAATGATGGGTAGAAGTTATGTAAAGATAGGTTTTGGCCAGATATAGTGCAAAACTGTCCCAAAGTTGAACTATTCTAGTTCCAAAAAGGGAATAAGTTGCCTCAAAAGACAGTATTTCCCATTGATGGGGTTCTAGGAGCCCATGCTAGCTGTCTAGTTGTCAGAGAATCTGGGTCAGAGACATGGAGGACTCAATTACCTACTTGGAGATTCTGTGAGTTGGAAGGAATTCTGAGCTTCTTCAGTCTCCTCTCAAGGCACATTTTGAGTCTTTATTTACTTATCTTTTGGAGTTGCCCTGTGTGAGATCTCATTTTCCGGTGGCTCCATCTGTTGTGGTTTTGGGGTTTGGCTTTTTTTTGTTGAAATAGTGGTATCAGCAAAGAACTCAAGCTTTGAGGATGAAGATTATCCTCTCATTCTCTAAAAGGTTCATAGAGTCAGAACTAGAAGGGATCGTAATGATCAAATCCAACCCCTTCATTTTACAGATGAAGAAACGGAGATCTAGAAGTTAAAGTGACGTACCCAAGGTCACCCAGGCAGCAAGTGACAAGGCTCGGCTTTGAACCCAGGTCATCTGCTTCCAGATCCCATGCCCTTTCCACTGTAGCATGCTGCTTGTCTTCATCCTTTCATCTGCACACTTTTGGCTTCTGCTATGTCTCATGAACATTCCCATCCATGATTGGCAGGGAGAAAAGAAGTCATTGGAAGTGCTCTGTGCTCCTGGGACCTCTTCCTCTGATTCACTGGCTCTTCCAGAATCCCCATTTGTCATTGCTGTGTCCGTCCTTCATTGCCAAAGAAGACCATGCCATCAGAGAAATGATGAGATGACTTGCACTTGACTTTGTTTTGAGTGAGGGAGGCCTGTGCAGGTCACCAGCCTCACTTCTCCTCCAGAGCCATCTGAATCCTGTGACCAGATATTCATCAGGATGACTGGAGATGACCCAGGATGCACTGGGAGACCTTGGCCCCTTTAGGGCAAGGTCTATGCGGGTACTCACTTAGGGTGAGGTAACGCCCATTCATTAGGAAGTGCACCAAGACCAGGACTATCTCATTCTCTTTTTTTTAAGTCTGTGCTCCAGACTTCTACTAGGCCCCAAGTTTAAATTCCCTCTTGTGTGTTGTCTTCCTCCATTAGAATGTAAGCTCCTTGAGGGCAGACCCTGTCTTTCTTTCTCCTTGTATTGGTATTCCTAACACTTTGCACATAGTAAGCCCTTAATAGATGCTGGTCAATTAGCATTTTCACAGTATCCGCTATGTGCCCAGCGCTATGCTAGATACTTTTACAAATATGATCTCATTTGATCCTTGCCACAACCCTGGGAGGTAGGTGCTATTATTATCCTTATTTTATACTTGAGGAAACTGATACAACTAGAGGTTAACTGACTTGGTCAAAAGTCACTCAGCTAGTAAGTGTCTAAAACTGGATTTGAACTCAGGTCCTCCTTCCTCTAGGCCCAGCATTCTGTCTGCCTCTAGGAGCCTTCTGTCTTCCCTGATTTCCTTCAAATCCCAATGAAAATCCCATCTTCTACAAGAAGCCTTTCCCAATATCTCTTAATAATAGAGTCTTACGTCTTTTAATGATTTCTTATCTGCCCTGAAGGGGTAGCTAGATGGTGCAGTGGATAGAGCACCAGTGCAGGAGTCAGAAGGAACTGAGTTCAAATCTCAGACACTTGACACTCACTAGCTATGTAACCTAGGGCAAGTCACTTAACCCCAATTACCTCATCCTGGGTCATCTCCAGTCATTCTGATGAGTATCTGGTCACTGGATTCAAATGGTTCTGGAGGAGAAGTGAGACTGGTGACCTGCACAGCCCTCCCTCACTCAAAACAAAGTCAAGTGCAAGTCATCTCATCATTTCTCTGATGGCATGGTCTTCTTCGGCAACAAAGGATGAACACACACATCTGTCCTACAGAGTGTTTATCTGTACATTTTTTTAAACTTTTATCTCCCTGCTAGATGGTGAGCTCCTTGAAGGAAAGGATTGTCTTTTGCTTCTCTTTGTATCCCCATCACTTAGCACAGTTTCTGACACATAGTAGGTACTTTATAAATGATTACTACCTGACAGAGTCAGGTTCATTCCCCCCTTTACTGTCAGGTTGGGTAAAGCATGAGGCAGAGAAAGAGATTTCAATGTTGGGTAAAATATCTTTTTTTATTACCTTGGGATTTCCTTTATCTTCACCAGAGATAACCAAATTTTTCAATAGTTGGTCCCTTGGAATGACCGAACAAATCGTAGTACATGAATGGAATGAAATGGAATATTATGGTACCAAAGAAAATGACAAATATGAGGAATGCAGAGAATCATGGGAAGACTTGAGGGAATTGATACAGAAGGATTTAAGTAGGACCAAGAACACAACATGTACAATGACTACAGTAAGTAAACAAAGGAAACTATGTTGGTAATTGTAACAGCCAATCCTGGCCCTAGAGAAAGGGGAAAATGAAATTTCTTCCTTTCCTTGGAGAGCTGGAGAACTGCTTGTTCTCCAGTGGAGATGGAGATGCTGTCAGAGGCAGTCCCTGTGTCACTTGGTTTTGCTTAACTGCTTTTCTTTTTTACAAGCAAAGGCTCGTTGGGTGGTAGTGATGAGAATATATCTTGAAACAACTGTATATAAAAACGAAGCCTCAATAAAACTTGAAAAAAAAAATAATGGGACCCAGGATCCAAAATCCATATGTGTGTGGGCTGGATGAATTTAATTATATCATTAATTAATCCAGTATATTACATTTGATACAATTACTAATTGATTCAAGCCTGTTGGAATGACACCTAGAAGCAGCCAGTTACACAGTGAGGTGGCAGTGGGCTAGTGAGTTGGTTAACAAGTTCAAGAACTTCCAGTGAGGCTGCCATCATCGGTGGTATGGAATTCAGGGGTGGGGAACCTGAAGCCCCCAGGCCACATGTGGCCCCCTAGATCCTCAAGGGCAGCTCTTTGATTGAATTCAAACTTCACAGACAAATCTCCTTAATAAAAAGATTTGTTCCGTAAAACTTGAACTCAGTCAAAAGGCCACACCCAAGGACCTAGAAGGCCACATGTGGCCTCAAGGCTGCAGGTTCCCCAGCCCTGATGTGGATACTCTTTCCAGCCATACAGACTACAAAGGCAGATTCTACACATGGTCTCATCTTGTCTGTATCTTTCTGTAAATCATCCCTCCCCTGCTTCTCCTCACATTTTGTAAAGATCAGTGCAGCACTCTGGCTGGTCCACTTTTATCACTCACCATCTCTCCATGCTATGTTGGTAACATTCTACAGCTTGCATTTACCAAAATCTATTTCCGTTGCCTTCAAGCCACTGGCAATTTCTATTTCTCTGAGTTTCTAGTGTTCCATGATTTGCAACCACATGGCATCACTGAGAGAAGATCAGCATTTAAAAAATGGATTTTTGTATCAGGGAGTAGCTTGGAATAATTAAAAGTGCTCTGCAGTTTCCCAAATGCAATCCAGCCTAATCTCCAACTCCCATTCAATAAGATTTCCTTTTAAATTTTATTGATGTCTTTGGTTCTTAATTTTTTTATTTTTATCACTATCTTTTGCTTTTTACATCACCTTTATTTTCAAAGATACCCCATTTCCCCTATCCAATGACAAATCCCTTGTAACAAAGAAGCAGATTCAGAAAAATTAATCAGCACATTAACAGAGTTTGAGTCTGTTGGCATATTCATTGCTCCTCCCTAATATTATGGGTGGAGAACCTGTGGCCTCAAGGCCACATGTGGCCCTCTAGGTCCTCAAGGGTGGCCCTTTGATTGAATCCAAACTTCACAGAACAAATCCTCTTAATAAAAGGATTTGTTCTGTAAAATGGACTCAGTCAAAAGGTTACACACCTGAACACCTAGAAGGCTACATATGACCTCAAGGCCACAGATCCCCTACTCTTCTGTTCTGCAAAGAAGGAAGGGAATTGGTATCTTTTGTTTAAGTGCTATATTATTTCTCCATAAATTTTACTTCCTTCCACTGAACCCTCTTCTGACCTTTGGCCTTTGACATCTGACATCAGTTGAAGAATGGCTCTTATTTCCATAAATTTGATTCCATTTTCTATATATTAAAGAAATGAAGTCTTTATCAGAGAAACTTGCTGTAAAAAAGTTTTTTAACAGTAATAATTACCACCTATGCATTTCCCTCCATCCTATTTTCCATCTGTTTATCCTACTCTCTCTCCCCTTTCACCCTGTCCTTCTCAAAAGTTGGACACTCTTCTGTAAAAAAGAAAAAAAGTTGAAAATTAACTGATAGAGCATTAAATATGATAGCATTTTATATCACACTTTGCCGTCCCCCTTCCCCCATCTCTCTATTGATAAGAGAGAAGTGTTCTTCATCATCTCTCCTCCTAGAGTGATTCTGGTAATTAATTCAGCTGCTTTTCAGTGTTGTCACTTACGCTGTTGTTGTCATTACATATATGGTTTACCTGGTCCAGCTTTCTCTGGTTAATTTGTTCATACAAGTCATCCTGTGTTTTTCAGAATTCCTCATATTGTTATTTCTTTCACATAAAAATATTTTCATCAATATGTCAAAATTTGTTCAATTATTCCCCAAGCAATGGTCAGTCATGTGCCTTGTTTACAATCTTTGGCTACCACATGAGGGCTGCTAGAAACAGTTTACTATACATGGGTTTTTTTCTGCATGTGAATTCCTTAGGGTACATGTCCATTATTTGGATTAAAGGATAGGAAGGTTTAATGACTTTTCCTGTTGAATTACAAATTTTTTTCCAGAATGTCCAGACCAATTTACTGTTCCACCAATGATGAATGAACATTTCTGTGTTCCTGAAGTCTTTCTAGACGTCTTTGCCACCTTGAGTGAGGTGAGACTTTAGACTGTCAGAATTTGTACTTCTTTTCTTAGTGGTGATGCAGTACATTTTCTCTTATATGGTTGATAGCAATTCTTCATGAAAACTATTTGTATCTGTGGATCACTTATTGTTTGTCAGTTCCTCCTACTTATCTCTGAGCCAAACTGTCTATCAGCAGTGTCTGACATACATGCACATACATGAATACCCAATATACACATACATATATACACACATACATATGCATGTACATATATATACACATATACATATACACACATATGCCCTAATAGACTAGCTCAATCACCTGGATAATATATATTTTTGAGGCAAACAGATAACTCACTATATAGAGCTCTGCATGTAGAGCTAGAAAGACCTGAGTAGAAATCTGGCCTTAAACACTTGCTAGCTATACGTTTAATACTGGACAGATCATTTAACATGGTTCTACCTCAGTTCCCTCATCTGTAAAAAGAGGATATAATAGCACCTGCCTCCCAAGGTTGTTGTGAGGATAAAATGAGAGAATATTTGTAAAGTGTTTTGCAAACTTTAAAACATTATAAAATGCTAATTATTATTATTTATTATTATTTTTATTTTATTATTTATTATTTATCCACTTTATTTTACATGTGTGAGTAGTTAGTAAAGCTTTTTCAAATGACTAAGGATATCACTGAGGAAAATTTGTAGTATATGGCGGCTCAATGAAATTAATATAGCATCTTCTACAAATATGGACATTTGAAGAACCTTGTCCTCAACAGAACATATGTTTTCTACTCAGGCTCTACATAACTCATCCAGTATGACACTAGTGAAGACTTTATGCCTATCTATTTTATACCCTACTTGATGTTAACACCCAGGAGATCATTGAATAAAGTTCACATCTGTCGCTGAATCTTGTATGATTTTAAAATATATGAAAGAAATAACTTGTTTAAGGAAAACTATTCAGGCTACATACTATTGTACCAAGTCAAATGCCCTTTAAAAAAATCAATAAACAAAAGACACAATGGAATCTGATATTCCCTACACCTCTCAGTCAGTTGTGTGACTATGACACTTACCATTAACAATTTTCTGTAAAACCCTGCCCTTTACCTTCCCAAGTTTTCTTTAAGGACATATTCAATGACATAGAGCATCCTCATCTTTCATAGAGATGAAAAGTACGTCTCAGTACTTGTTAATAGCTTTTCATTTACCTTTTATTTTTATCTTTTTTGCTAAAACCACTATCTGTGAATTTTTCTATTCTTTTAGAATCAGAGCCTTTAAAATTACTGTATCAGCTCCAACATGAATTTATGCATTTTTTTTGGTCAGGTCCAGGTGCTCTTTCTGATTTCATCTTCTTCAGTGCCATCCAGTTCCTCAGACGGTACATTGGGTTCTCAGGTAGTAGAGTCCAAATGTGGTATAATAGTTCCTCTGTCGATACTGATGAGAACAGATCGCTATAGAAACATTGCTAGATCTGTTCCACTTCACATCTATTTGTGGTCCTCTTCCAATTTACAAGTGATCTCAGGATGACTTAAATTAGATTTTCTGTAGGCTTATTTCCCCCCTCTATTCCTTTTCACTACTTTCTGAGGCGATACTCTTTGCATATTTCCATTATTTTCCTCCATAATGTTTTGCAAATTGTCTTTCACCCTAGCCTAGCACTGTCCTCGGATGCCATATCTGACTGCTTGACAAGGAGATCTAGGTATGTATTGACTTAGTTTCATCAGTCTTGTCCATTGTCCATTAAATTTCAATATTTCTTCACTTTCTGCCATAGATGTTGGCATATCACCTGCAATTGTCTTCTTGGTGGTCTCCTTGCTTATGCTTATTCAGATCACTACAAGATGAGATGACCAGAGTGTCTGTGGATATTTCTTGTTACCTTTTGGTAGATGATAAAGTCAACTCTGATCATTTCTTTCTTTAACTCTCCGAGGAGAATCTGAATACGACCTTTCCATTTAACCACAATGTGAGTATATATTCTGGTTTCGTGAATAGTGGAAATGTTCAGATAGCTACAGTTGAGTTCTTCCAATAGTATGTCAGCAAGTTTACATGAGTTAATAAGACTTTTTGCTAAGAAGAAAGGCCTAATGTTATATTCCTGGAATCTAAACTATTCCTTCTCCCTACCACCTCTCCTATACCTACTTCCACTGGCATCGAAAATAGAGAGTTGGTCAGATTGAATTGATCCTCGAAGAAAAGTTCCTGAGGTTAATACAACACTGACCTGGTCCTATTGACTATGTTGGCTTACTTTCTTTGAGGCAGTCAGGGTTAAATGGCTTTCTTAGAGTCACATAGCTAGTAAGTGCCTGAGGCTAGATTTGAACTCAGATCCTCCCGACTTCGGGGCCAGTGCTCTATCCATTGCATCACCTAGCTGCCTCTGACTTACATTTAAAATATATCCATATTAACCCTGAGGCATATTAGGTCTCCCCTAGTTCCCTTCATACATTCATTTATTCATTCAATCACTGTATTGAGTGTCTACTGGTAGGAGAGATAGAAAGAATCACTAAATTTGAAGACAGAAGACCAGAGTTTACTTCTGTCTCTGCCTTATTAGACACGTGACCCTGAGCAAGTTATTTCACCTCTTTGGGCTTCAGTTTTCTTACCTGTAAAATGAGGATATTGGAGTAGATGGGAATTTACAGTCTCTTCCAGCTTTAAATCTATGATCCTATATAGGAAGCTTCCAGCCTGCCTCAGGGAACAGGAAGTGCTTGGTATGTCATGGCATAAGGGTATCATTAAGTTAACTAGAAGAAGTAATTTGCTAAGTAGTTTCACCAAACTGTTTGGGGAGTAGTGAGCTCTGGGACCCATGGAAAGAAGACTCACAGCTACTTAATAATAATTCATGCACTCTGAGTCTTAATAAACACAAGAATGACAACAGCCATGCTAACAATACAGTGATATTGTGTCCCAGTATGGCTGCTCCTCCCAGCAGAAATGTCTTTAGAACCTCTTCAGAGAAAGAAATATGTGGCTCTCATGGATGTTGAGGGATGTCAGAAAAGTCAATAAAGAAACACTTATTGTGTTTCTACTATGTGCCAGGTGCTGTACTAGGAGCTGGGAACAAAAAACCAAAAATGAAACAATCTCTAACTCCAAGGAGTTTACATTCTATCATGAGAAAAAATATATACACTTCGAAATACGCAAAATATGTATAAAATACTTATAAGATAATTGTGAGGTGGGGAGGTGAGAAGGAAAGTCTCAGTGGTACGCTGCGAAATGTTTAACAACAAGCTGGAGGAGGGGATTCCACCTGTCACAACACTTTTAAGTTTAATCTGCACCATTAACATTTTCTCTAATCACTTTCTTAAATCTAGACAATCAACAAAACAAAAAATCAAATCGTGATTTGTAGCATTTGCTGATTTCTGGGGTGCCTATTTTCATTGGCACCAATGAACCAAGTCAGACTGGCTCCAGTAGACCCCAGGAAGGCTTCAAGTAGAAACAGTTTTGTATGATGCTAAGAATTCTAAGAGGAAAAGCAAAGGAACACTGTGGGTTTGGGGGGCAGAGAGAGAAGAAATGCCAAGAGGAATGTCCACAGGAAGACTTCATGCACATAATATTAAAGGATCTAAGAGGGTCACTGCACCTTGTTCCACTTCAAAGGATAAATGATTCTGAATCCTATAATGTAAGAGGGGAATTTCTGTTCCAACATTAGGTATAAAGGCTAAAATAATCTGAGCAATATAAATTGAATTCTAATAATGATGTTAATAAAAAGAGGTGATGTGGGATAGAGAATAGAGAAGGGGCCTCAAAATCAAGAGCTGGTTTCCTATCACCTTTAATACAAGCTGACTATATAACCCTGGACAAACCACTTAACCTGTCAGTGAACCGGGCATCACTAATAATGTTGATCTACGTTGGGAGAGGAAGTTTGCCCATGGTATTTCTCTATGCTGATGAAATTATGGGTCTCTTCCCCAGTCTCCAGTAAATAATGATAATACATTGTAACCTTTCTATTTACTACAGAGAGGAATTCAGCATGAAATAATTCTTTCCTGGACTCCACTGAGAAATATTTGGTTTCTAATGTAGGGAAATAGCAAAATGTTCTATTTGTTTGGGTTTGTTTGCTTTTTATTCTTTTCTGGTCAAAATACAGTGACAAAGAAATAGTTCCACTGCCAACATGTATGTATGATAAAGGTAAAGAGATGAGTTAGGTAGGTAGAGAACAATGTGCCTCCTTTGGGGATAGCTCGAATTTATTTCTGTGCTAAGCCAAAAAGATTTTGGGAATGTCTAACTCTAAGTTAGACAATTGTCTAGAAGCAAAGACTGTATCACCTAGACTGATACCAAAGTTCAAACTAAAAGACCATTTTGGGCTGGGGCCACTCTTTCTTGCTTTTTTTGGTGGGGGGGATTGTTATGATAGCTGTGACTGAAAATCTATCAGGCTGGCCTTATCAGAGAGAAGTTCTCCTACGCTATGACATACTAAACCTGAAATGGCCAGAAAGTGCCCCTGAAGACATACAACCCAGAAGCTAGTATCACGAATGATGTTCAGCAGAGACTACATGCCCATCAGTCACCAGGAGACCAGTGGGGACTCCTGGAACAGAGATTCCATACTCAGCAAGGAACTGGCCCAGTAGAACAGAAAGATAACATGCCCAAAAGATACCAGTGATATAAGTGGCTCTCTATTTATGTTTCTTATATGCGTGCCTCATACATTATCCTTTCCCCAATGATGATATGTGTATTTGGAAAATGTGCCATAGTTTTATGGAAGAAATGCTTTGTATATATTTTAATGTACATATTTATGTGCATGTTCTCTCCCCTTATAGAATGTAAGTGCCTTGGGGGCGGAGGCTATTTCATTTTTGTCTTGTATTTTCTAGTACCTAGCATGATATCTGGCACATAAAGGAAATCAATAAACCTTTATCAAGTGCTTCTATGTGCCAAGAATTGTGCTAAGTTCTGGGTATACAAAGAAAGTCAAAAGATAGTCCCTACCCTCAAGGAGCTCACACAAACAAGATACACACACACACACACACACACACACACACACACATACATATCTCACGCAAGATTAAATCAGAGATAATTAACAGAGGGACGGCATTGATACGAAGCTACCTCTAAAAGGTAGGATTTTAGCTTGAACTTCAAGGAAATCAGGAGGTAGAAATGATGAGGGAGAGAACTCCAGTTATGGGGCACAGCCAATGAAGATGCATGTGAGATGAAGTGTCTCATTCCAGGAATAGTCAGGAGGCTAGTGTCACTGAAATGCTTAGTATATGTAGGGGGGCAAGGTGTTAAGAGAATGAAAAGGGAGAGCTAGGCTGTCATAAAGGGCTTTCAAATTCAAATGGAGGATTTTATATTTGGTTCTGGATATAACAGAAATCCACTAGAGCTTATTGAATGGGGGTGGGGTTGGAGGATGGAGAAGTGACATGGTCAGACCTGTGCTTTAGAAAAAAACAATTTGACAGCTGAGTTGAGGATAGACTGGAGTAGGGAGAAACTTGAGGCAGGGAGACCAACCAATGGGCTTTGGTAGTAGTCCAGATGTGAAGTGATCACAGCCTGCATGGGGCAGTGGAGTGTCAAAGGAGAGAAGGGGGGCATACAACAAGACATGTAGGAAGGACGTGTGGGGAGGGAGGCTACAGTAAGGAAGGATGATAATGATGCCCTCAATGGTAATAGGGAAGTTAGGAAGAAGAAAAGGATGGGGAAGGGGGGATGGTAAGTTCTGTTTTGTACAAATTGAGTTTAAGGTGTAAATGAGGCATCTGTTCAAGAAGTCCAAATAGGCAGAGAAATTAGAACTGGTAAGTGAATATAAAAATCATCAGCACAGAAATGACAAGTGAATCCTTGGGAGGTGATGAGGTCACCAAGTGAAATAGGATAGAAAAAGAAGAGAAGCAGGCCCAGGGCAGAGAACAGATAGCAGATGTGACCTAGATGAAGATCCAGAAAAGGAGACTGCGAAGGAGCCATCGAACAGAACAAAGATCCAGGAATGGCACGGATACAGAAAAAAGTGATTGTCAAGAACACTATCAGTAAGCATTACATACATGTTACAGTAAGCATTTAACAAATGGCTGTTGATTAACTAATTGATCCTATTGAGGCTTTCTCTCCTATGCTATTTCATTGTCTTTTGTTTGAACTCTGTCTCCTGTTGGACCAAATAAGAAGGAACATATCCACATTGAGAAGGGTTCTCAAGCTATGGCTTTGAATAAATGTAATGCATAAAGTACCTTCAATCAAGAACAAGAGTTCTGGAGAGGGATGTCCAGATGTGAAAAGAAGGCAACCAGATGCATACCAAAGAATCAAAAGGAACTTATTCTTTGATTCAGTAAACACACACACACACACACACACACACACATACCACCTACTATGGACCAGGTACTGTGCTAGATTCTGGGGATAAAAAGATAAAAGCAAAAAAATTTCTTCCTTCAAGGAAAGTATGTTCTATTGAGAAAAGCAACATGCATACATATAAACAGAAAAAATATACAACATAATTTCAGTGGCAGAAAGCACTCACAAATAAGGGATCAGAATAGATCTGGTGCAGGAGGTCAGACTCGAATTGAACCTTAAAAGACGGTAAGATCCTAAGAAGCAGATGTGGGGAGGGAGTATAACCTAGGAATGAGAGCAGCCTGTGCAAAGGCATAGAGGTAGGAGATAACACTATGAGGTGTTCTCACCCATAAAGCCATGCAACTTCGTGAACCCTAAGGGAAGCATTATGGCAAAGCTCCACTGAGTTACTAATTAGAGTAATTATTAGAATAACAATAACACTAACAGTGATAATAATTAACAACCTAATAATCGACCTTGTAATTACCAACTGGCTTCCTTCCAAAGGGACCAGATTGCTTCATGACCATTTCTTTCCAGTTACAGATGGGCTTGTTCTGCAATTTAATACCTAGGTGCTATAGGCTATGATAAGGAGCTGCTGTCTTTCTCCAAAGCAGAAACCATAGAAATAAAGAATCTCAGAGCCAAGCGATCTCAGGGCTCATCTGAACCAATCCACACTTAGAAGGAAATTCTTTCTATAACATCTCCAAGAGATGGTCTCACCTGTACTTGATGACCATCTGTGATGAGGTGCCTATTAGCTACCAAGGCAGCCCATCACTCTAGGACAGACCTCACTTTTAGGAAATCGTTCCTTAGATAAGTCTCAAATCTACGTTTTCTTTATTACTCCCAGTTCTGCCCTCTGGGACTAAACAGGACAAGTTTAAACCCTATTTCCTTTGATAACCCTTCAAATATTTACTTAAGATAGTTGTCTGGTCTCCTCTGAGCCTTTTCGTTTCTATGCTAAATATCTAGAGACCTTTTGCAGATCCTCCTATGGCAAGGGATCTGGACCTTTCAACGTGCTGATAGCCCTCTTGGGATATCCCTAGTTTAAGTCTTTCCTAAGCTGTTTTGTCCAGAACCATAGGAAGATAATTGTCCCAAATGATTCTAGGGACTGCTATTCCTAATGGTGAGGCATACATCAGAATTGGTCAAGTGAAGGCAGAGCAGGACTATTTCTTCCTTTTCCTAGGAAGCTGGGGATCTCTTAATGCAAGAATTTTTTTTTCTGACTGTCCTGTCAACACTACTGACTCAAATTGAGTTCACAGTCTGCTAAAATTCCTAGGTCTTTTTTTCAGGTGAGCTGCCTTCCAAACATACCTCTCCTCACTTGTAATTGGGAATTTGATTTTTTTAACCCAAATGTTACACTTGATATATATTCCTATTAAAATTCTCCAATTAGATTATTTTGTACCTCTTTCAGTCCTGAATAATGCACACAGGTGCTCAATAGTTGCTAGTTTCATTTGATTTTATTTTTTACTGGTAGCAGATTCATTTTCCTTCCAAGTTGTGAGAAAAGGTAAGAGCTTGGCCATTTAACATCCCACTGCTGGAGAGTATTTTTGGGACATAACAGAACAGTGAGGAGAGGAGAGCCGCAAAACTTATGTATTTATGTCTTTTATCTGTGAACTGGTTTCTTTTGCTTTCTCTCAAAAATTTCATTATACAGTAAAAACCGGGAAACAATTTCACAAGTGTCAGTGACGTGTAACAATTAGGAAGACAATTAAATGATATAAATTACTTGACTGCAATTAATGGCAGAGGTTCAAATGCTGGAATGCTGTCATTATCTAAGTACAAGAGGCAGAGATGGATTAGCCTGGATGGATTACAAAGCCGTTCATTCTGCCACCTTGGAAGATGTTCAGAATATGGTAGGCATTTGGTTATGCTGAAAAGTTAAAGGGTACCAGTCTACTGGGTTCTCCATTCTCTAGTAAGGGGATGTTATGGATAACCTAACCTGACTTTTTCTTGTTGGAAAGACTGATCAGCTACATCCAATATGGATGTGTATTAGAGTCAGACCGTCCTGGGGGTAATGCAGCATTTGCCACTTACCCTGGGGATAACTTGCCAGGTTTAGGATTTTGTAGGGAAGTTAGCCGTGCTATCTGCCCCCTCTGAAAACACCTCCATTGATGGACTTGGTCCAGACTGTTTTGGGGAAATAAATAAAGCTTCACCTCTTCTGACCCAATTTCGATGTAATTCTTTTTCTGTGAAGAAATCATACATATGCCTCACCATTAGGAAGAGTTGCCCCTAGAACCACTTGGGATATTTATCTTCCTATGGACTCAGGACACCAAGATCTTATTTGTTGCACAAGGTCCCCAAGGATCAAATGTCCCATCTCATCAGAAAGTTCATTCATTCATTCATTCATGGTGCAATGTTGTAGGCATCATATTCAATAAAAAGACATGATGACATAATGTGTGTATTCTAGCAGCTTTGCATCTCTTATAGTGACTTTCTTGAAATAAAAGGCTTTTTAGGGAGAGGGAATCCCAAGGAAAGTTAAGAAGAACCACAAGCATGAACAACAAATGGTGAGTAATGCAGTTTGGCTGGAGTCCAGTGTTAAGGAAGGGGCCTAGTGGGCCATAAGACTGAAAGGATAGATTGGAATAGGTTGTAGAGGGCCTTGATTGCCGAATGAAAAAGACTAGAGTTTATTCAAAACATTGAAGGTGTTTTAAGCAGGGGAACGAGAGGACAAGATCTGTCCTCTGGCAGTGGTCATTGAGGAGGCTAGAAGGAGAGGGAGGGAGATTACAAACAGAAAAACTTGTTAGAAGACTTGAAATAACCCAGGTAGACGCAGGGGAGGTGGAAAGAAAAAGACAGATGGGGCAGATTTCAGTAGAAGTGAGAAACAGAGCCCCTCAGGCTGGGCCACTGTCTTCTTACGTGGCTCTCCATGTCCTTTATGGCAACATTAAGTGAAGCAATATGGACCTCATGTCGTGCAGAAAACAAGCTAGTCTCCAAGCTCATTTCCTTTTGGGAAGCTGCATCTGCCTCTTCTTCCCCATTGAGAAGATTACTATGTTGTTGTTTTTGTCTGGTTTCCATAGGTTCTCCACGCCTCCTCTGCTATCCCAATTTTCTATCCTATGAGCAGCAGAAGGCCAACCCACACATAATGCTCTGAGTTTTTACAGGGAAAAAAATTGAAACTTTTCTTTAAATTTGAATATCTTAATGGACACTTGACCAACCCTCCTTCTCCAAATATCCAACTGTCATAGCAAGAATAGCAATATAAAACCATTCTCAAATGCCTGCTTAGGCAAGGCCCTGTGCCAGGTACTGGGGAACCAAATGTAGATGTAAGACGGACTTTGTTCTTAAGAATTTTACAATCTTATGCACAAGTAACTGTGGCATAAAAGAGGATGTAAGTTCAAAGGACAGCTGCAGACAATGTTCTATGAGAAATTTGAGTGGACTATCAAGAAGTGATTGAGCCTCAAGTGCAACCAACAGATAGGGTTTTCTATAACAGTTTCCCTTGAAAATGAGCCACTAGAATTACTAAAAGGAACACAAAAAGAGTGAAGATCTTGCTGTAAGCAAGTCTGAAATGGAAGGAGCATTTTGTAGTGACCTGCACCATGCCCTTCATTCTACAGGTATATGCGGTGTTCAAGGAAGACTAGTACTTCTAGTAGGAGGGCCTGCTAAGTCCTTTTCAGTGCTGCTCATCCACCTTGGGTGTCCTCTTTCACCCAGCTCTCCCCAGTGGCTCTAAGAAGCATTTTCAGCAGCCACACCCCAGTAAAACATCTCAGCAGATAGGCCAAACCAGACTGAAGGTAACCAGTAGGTCTTGTCAGTGAGTTAGGGGGATGTCTACCCCAAGCATATGAAGACTTTCCCCAGTGGAGTGGTTGGATGAGAACAATTTGTTCCAATGGCCATGCAGGCAGCTAAAGCAGGTGCTGTGGAACGCTTGGAGCTTAGTCAGACGTTGAAAATGCTAAGGCCTGGGCCATTGCCAGTCATCTTGATTTTTTTTCCTGCCTCTGTATTTGGAATGCTGTAGAAGAAAGAGTGAAGCTTTGTGCACCTCTGCCTCACTTAAATCCAACTCATGACAAGTCATTCACCCTGTAATGTCACTGGTTTTCTTCAAAAATGAAGGACAACAGCTACCAAGTAACAGCTATGTATATACACAGTTCAAGTTGGTCTCTGTCTGAGAGGAGAACGTGAAAGGAATGGAGAAATCCTTTTTCACCCTATAAGTGTCTTAAGTTTGTGAGGTTATCCCCAAGGGTTGAAGAAATTATTAAGTTCTCCCACTCATTCCAAAACATGTAGCAGCAGCAAATGTTCCCTGAATGGATCAGCATGTGGTAGATGTCACCTTTAGACTACTAAAAGGTAACTAGAAAATCCAGCATGCAATTCACATATATTCCAGAGATTTATTGAAGGATATGTTATAGCTGACAAATCTCAGATAGAGAGCAAATTCAGGGAAGGAGGAAGTTGTTAGGGCCCCCTTAGGTGTTTCCAGTGAAGGAACAAACTGCTCTAGGCCTTCAGACTTTCTGTTTCTCCACCAGTCTTCAATATGTCAATACAAGCACCAAGCAAGTCTTTGGTAGCAATTCAATTTAAAGCTGGATTGTTCTCGATGACATGGAGAAGAAACTTTGCTTCTGATAGAACTTACAAGAAGGTCTTGCTCACGACTGATCTTGAAGATTCTGGAGCACTATCTGTCCAAGGAACACGTAGCTGAGCTTGTGGACAGTCTTTTCTGAATTCATGATTAGTCTTCTGGGCAACCTGGCCTTGACACATCAGATATAGGAGGTGGCTATCTGGGGAGAATCTTGTTGTGGGGGGGTTCTCAAAATTAGCATAAGAATGACACAATCCTTAGTCTTGAGAGGCAGCAGTTATCTCAAAGTTCAAGTTCTAATTCAAAGGTCTAGTACTAATAAGTTTTTTGAGAATGTCCTGGCAGAAGCTACTGTTATCTCAGAGTCCCAAAAGGAAAAAAGTCATTCAAAAATGATCAAAAGAAGAGCTAAATAGAGGTAATCTGGTGATGGTTGACTCCAAGGATATAGAAGTAGTTGGCTACATTTGGCAATGCCACATAAATAGAAGTCTTTCAATTGCCAGTGTTCTCCCTCCCAAACTAACTTGTATTTAGGTAGTTTGTTTATGTTTATTTGTATTCACCTCGTAGTTACACTGCCTTGATCTTTATATGCATGCATTGTCTCATTCATTCAAATTTTAACTCCCTGGGATTAGGGATTGTTTCATTCTTTTTTTTAAATTAGGTTTCCCCATTTTGTCCAGGCTGAAAGTACAGAGGCTACTGTGCTTTCACAATCAGCATGGGAGCCTTTTTTACCTGCTCTGTTCCTGACAGAGCTACATTTTGTTCCATCTTCAGTAACCTGGTGGCCCCTGACTCTCTGAGACTTCCCATGTTGATACTCAACTTAGTGTGAACAGCCAATCAGTATAGCCCCTGCAGCACAGAATTCCAAAGTTTGAGAGATCCATCAAACTTGGCTTCCCTTATAGGAAGGATTATAGATGCCCCAGTGCCCCAGTTTCATTCTTTGAACTTGTGTTCCCACTGACTAGCCTGACTAACCTGTCAGTGCCTGACATATAGCAGTTTCTTAATAAATAAATACTTATTGTTTGATTGATTACTTGAGTTGGAACCAGAAAAGGTTCTGTGTTCTATATTAAGAATATATACTGATGTATAGAAATTTAGGAACTTGAGGGCAGAGAGCATTTGGATGAAGATCCATAGAGGTAGAAACAGAAGTGATATTATTGTGGAAAGAAAGAGAATGACAGAATGAAAAATGAGAGAAGCTTGGATCAGCTCTCCAATCTGGCCCAGAGACAGAATATTCCTGTGACTATCTTTTATCTCTTGACCAGAAGCAGAGCTACTGATACATTTTTTGATTTTCATTTGTCTTCATTTTATTCTTCAAAAGGAGGAGGAAATGACAAGGAGAATTCCTGTTTTTGATCTGATTCTGACTACCAAGAATGAATTGGTTGCTAAAAGAAAGATAATCTTGGGGGCAATAATTGAGGAGAAGAGAAAAGTGGACATCGTCTAACATTTCCTAGACATGGAGAGAGAGGATTTCAAAGTATAAGGAGCAGAGGGGTAGGATTCCTTGGCAACAACCCAGAGGGGATAAGGAGATCTCAAGAATGAAATTCTGGAGATGAAAATGAAAAATTGTTCCAAGCAGGAGGATAGGGGCAAGTTATCTGAAGAGACTTCACCAACTTTATCTTTGCCAACTCAAAATTTTAAAAGACATTTATAGGAAGAAAAATCAAAGAAGATTTTGAAAGGGTAGCCTGGTCCTGTAAGATTATCAGTGTCCACAGTGGGCTAAGGTTAGCCATGGAAGCTAAAGACAACAAAACAGGGTTTAGGGTTTTTGCTTGGTTTTTGTTTTTACTTTTTTTAGCTAATTGAGGTCAAGCTAAAGCTTAAAGAATCAATAAATTTGTTCGTTGGGATGTTGATTGATGATAACCAATGATGGAGAGAAGGTAGAATTCCTCAGCTCCCATTTTTATAGTGTTTGCTTTTTCAGGGAGAAAGATCTTTGACCTAGGAAAGTTAAAATTAAAAATGGCTAACTGGGAGTTGAAACACAGAATAAATAAGGAAATCATCAAAAAGCACATAACCCCTTTGAAGAGTTCAACATCAAGTTTGAAAAGTTCAAGGTCAAGCTCAAAGAGCTGGCTCAAGGCCAAGACAAGCTACATCTTAAAGTACTGAAAGCAATGGCAGATGGGGATGCTAAACTCTTGAATGATATTTGAAAGATGTTGGAGGAAAGTTAGATAGTATAGTGGATAGAACACTGGCCCTGAAATCAAGAGGACCTGAAATTAAATCTGGCCTCAGATACTTACTGCCTGTGTGACCCTGAGCAAGTTACTTAATCCTGAGAAGAAAGGAAGGAAGGAAGGAAGGAAGGAAGGAAGGAAGGAAGGAAGGAAGGAAGGAAGGAAGGAAGAAAGGAAGGAAGGAAGGAAGGAAAGAAGGAAAGGATGTGTGGGATGGCTCAGGTCCCTACATAAATCAATTACTCAGAGGCCTCTCAAAGTGATGACAGAAAAGTTATTTATTTGATTCTCGAGAAGCGGGGCTCACCTGTAGGAGTAGGAAAGCCGAAGACAAAGAACAGGACAGTGATTTATATAGACCCTAATGCAAGTCCCTCCTCCCCCCACTGACCATTATCCTCATTAGCTGAGAATATGGTCTTACATTCTAGACACGAAATCTAACCAATCCCTTTTGAAATGAAGACATCGAGGAATTATGTAAGTTTTGTCCAATCATTGAGACCCTAATACACTACACAGTTTTATATCCTTATATGGAACTATTCTATTCTAAAAATATTGTAACCTTGAGCCTTTAGGCCTTACCTCACCCCTGGGAGAAAAATTACAATCTGAGGAGTTTTCACTAAGTCTATCCTACTCAAGGAGGGGAAGAGGGAAGGAGGAAAAGAGGAAAGGAGGAAAAGTGGAAAGGGAGGAAGAAAGACAGACAGACAGACAGAGAATGTGAGAGAAGATGCAGAACTGTCGAAGGGCAAAGAGCAACAAGTATATAGTCCCTAAACTATAAAGTCATGAGTTTGACTTTGATTCTTGGCAAAAATCCTATCCCCAGTATTAAAGGGATAATGTGTAAGTGTATAGAAAGAAAAGCAGTGATCACTAAAAACTAGCATGGAATCATCAAGAACAAGTCATATCAAACTAACCTAATTTTCTTTCAACAAGATTACTACATCAAAGTTTTTCCAGTGCTGTGTTGTTGAGAGAGGCAAAATGCTCAAGTTGCCAAAGAATTGAGGGCAATGGAAAGGCACCTGGTGGACCTGAGCAGACTGCATCACGTAAATGGGATTACAAAAGCAAGTTCAGGGAAAGACATCATGTGGGGAAAAAAAGATGACCCAATTATGTGATGAGACCAAGAAATAACCAATGGACAGCATTTATGCTCCATAATTGTCACATTATCAATATGAATGGAAGAAGGCCCCAAGTATGTTGGATGCGTTGCTATGGGAAACTTATGGGAGAACACAGATGAGTTGCAGAGGATGAATTGGCATGGATAACAACCCATATTTATGGAGAGAAAATCCACATCTGTGAGATGACCAATTCATTTTTTTAGTATTTTAATTTACAATTACATGTGAAAAATGTAATATTTTTTAAAATTTTGAATTCCAATTTTCCTCCATTCCTCCTTCCCCACCCCTCCCTTTCCCATCCCTGAGATGCCAAGCAGTTTGATATAGGTGGAACATGTACAGTCAGTCATGCAAAACATATTTCCATATTAGTCAAAGAAAACACAGGAAAAAAAGACCATAAAAAATAAAGTTTAAAAAAATGCTTTGATTTGTATTCAGACTCCATCAGCTGTTTCTCTCGTGGTAGACAGCATTTTTCATCATGAGACCGTTGGAAGCTAAACCATTCACAGACGATCGTCATAAATACTGCTGTTACTGTGTACAGGGTTCTCCTTGTTCTGTTCACTTCACTTTGCGTCAGTGCATTTAAGTCTTTCCAGGTTTTTTCTGAAAGCACTCTGCTCATCATTTTTTATAACACAATAGTATTTCATCACGATCATATACCACAACTTATTCAGACATTAACCGTTATAATGTTGTATCTTCTAACAGTCTGTCCCTTTGGCTCCTTCATCTTCTGTACACCCTGCCAACCTCCCTCTTCTGAGCTGAGTGTTGACATTTTACCCCTGCTATAATAACAGACTAACCACTATAGAAGAGGCTGGGAATAACTAAAGGTTTATGAATAGGGAAGGGCTATAGTCAGTCTTGAGTCCTCAGAAAGTTGCTTTGGCATCTGTGTGAAGAATGAATTGGAATGAAGGTGAAGCTGGATGCAGGAAGACTAGATAAGAGGCTGATAATAACTGTTTTCTCCTGTGCAGTGTGCTCAGGAAAGACCCTACCTGCCTTTACTTATTATCATTATTCTAAATAATGGCAGTTTCTCTATGGAAGTGCCCTCAATTGTCCTGGTAGTATGACATTCCAAGTTGCCACAGCTCCTGGCCCATGTGCTTACATCATGCAAGATGAAGGTCTTGCCCACAGAGAGACTGGCTGTAACATCTCTGCCAAGTTGATAAATGAGCCCAGTGCTTATTGACAAGTGGACAATTCAAAAGTCAGTCTTTCTTGGCTACCCTGGAGAGGAAGGGAAGAGGGAATGACTTCCTCTCTCACCCTCAAATTGGGTTTTTCAAAGATTTCCTATGAAGACAGTAATGAAAATTTGATTATTTCCATTTCACCCAAATGGATTTGTGATCCCATGAATAAGCCTTCCCCAGAGGCAGCTCCCAGTCACACCTGCCCATCTGATCAAACTCTTGTCCATGTCTCCCCATAGTTCCTCATGGGAAGGCCAGCAAATGCACTGGAGGCATATCTCGCTTTTTTTTAAAGGAGGGCACCAGCCGGACATAGGGTCTATGCAAGAGTTAACCCTCAGCCTCCTCACCCTGCATGGCTAGCCCTAACTCCTTTGCTTATGGATTTTTTTTTTGGCTGACATTAATTCAGTCCATTTCTTCTGTTAGTGTCTATTGCCTGCTCACAGCACTGTAAACTTCTGTTGATCTCAGTTTCCCACAAATGTCACTGTAAGGAGAATGGCATTAAAAAGATAAGCTCTTGTTCCTAAGGAGGAACTGGGGATCATTAAAAGAACTTGGCAGCATCCCATTTTACAGATTAGGACACTGAAATTTAGAAAGGTCTGGGGATTTGCTGTATAACTTGCTCCAGGCCAAACTGTTAAGATGCAGGGACTCTGACCTAGATGTCCTGCCTCATTCCAGTGATTTTGAATGGGGTTGTTTTGCTTGATGGAAGGCATTTCTCCAGACCACCACAGCTTCCCAGTCACTCTGGGCCGGAGATGGGGATGTTACTGACTGTCAAGATTCAGACTGCCTGGGAGCTGGGCATAAGCAGCTTTGCTGGACTTGGTTCTACTGCTGTGGAATCCTTAGTCCCCACTCCAGATGGAAACAGTTTCACAAACAGAAATGACAAGATTGACTTGAGGCAGCAGCCAAGCGATCCTCTCCCAAACAGCACACGGATCTTTTAAAATCTCAGTGGGATTTATTACAGAGGTGCCCATTAGCATCAGCATGTTTGCACTGGTGTCATTATTTCCATCATGAGCTCCTGCTTTCAGTGTGTTTTATAACCCAGCCTTGTGCCTAGTGTGTAGGGAGTGAACAAACCTTTCTCAAGTTTTAATACATGTGCAGTGGCATACACACACACACACACACATACGCACACACATATAATGACCTGTAATATTTGTCCTCACCAGAGCTAAAATTGGAATGATCACATTCAGCCAGTCAGTTGGTGGCTGCTTGGGTCAGGAAGCACTCCCCCCTCCTTCTCCCCAGGATTATACAGCAGGCGTACTCTGGACTCTTTTCGCCTCCTCCCAAAGCTGCCTGAGGCTGGGGGGCTTTACTCTGAAACAGCAGCTCCTCCATCCCAGGGTATTCTGGGACCCTGCCATCTCTGCTGGCAGGAGGGCACCTATCCACTTAACCAGATTTAAATTAAAGACCAGAATTTGCATTTGGTCCCCTTGGGGGCTGGCTCAGTGACCTAAGCCTCAGGTTTGAAATACCTCACCTCCGGGGAACTGAAGGTTCCAGTCCCAGGAGGATCTCTATAGCTCTGGCATCCTTCTGAGACAGATCATTTGAATAAATGCAATTTACTGAATGGAGACCTTTCCGAGGAGCCCTCAGGAAGGAATGGTGTGTTAGGCCCATGGGGACTGTGAGCTGGGTCAGGGTTTTATAAGGGCTTTCCCAGTGTCCTTGGCCAAAGGTCAAGCACATACCTGAAACTTTGAGGGAAACCAAAGGAAGTTCACAAAACAATCAACTGACCCTAAAGACCTTCGCATTCTTTATTTTGAATCAAATCCCCAAACTTCCCCCCACACACACTTCTCCAAGCTCTTTCTAAAGTCTTGCATTGTGAGATTTCCCCCTTATCTGTTTGGTTTTTGTTATTTCCCCAAAGGTCTTGGATTGGGCTGATGAAATCTTAAGGCCCAATTGCACACCCTTCCCAGATCGCCTTCCCTCCACCCCGGGCTCATCTGCCTACAAGCTGTCCAGACAAATGTTTTGCTTCCAAATGTTATCTACACTGGTACAGTCTAGTTATAAGCATAGCTATTCCTTGAGGGCATCCATAAGCTGACTCAGCCAAACCGAGTCCTCCGTTTCACCACCCCAGCTCCAAACTAAACTGCCCGGCACCCTTTATTACATCTCTTTACAGGAAGAGTCAGGCTGAACTGATCTGGAAGCAGCTCTGTCCTTCCTCTCTTTCCCCCTCAGCTTGTAGAATTATAGATTCTTAAGAACTGGAAGGGACATCGGAGGTCACCTCATTCACCTTCAAAAGAATACCTTTAGAAACATTTCCAACAAATGGTCATCTGACGTCTCGTGGAAGACCTCCTTATGGATTACATGCTGCTTTGAGGTGACTCTGAGTTAGGAAGGTTTGGGTTTTTGCTTTTCTTTAAGTGAGCAAAATTTTGCCTTGGAAACTTACAACCATTGTTTCTGTCTTCTCTCTAGAGCTAAGCTTTTTCATATGACAGCCCTTCAAATACCTGTCGATATCTACTATTTTCCTTCCTCACACCCCACCCATAGCCATTTCTTCTTTGGGCTAAATGTCCACAATCTCTTCCATTGTCCTCTGGCCTGATTTCAAGTCCTCTCACCAGCCTAGCTGTTTTCTTCTGAACAAGCTCTAATTAGTCAGTCAGTCAGTGTCAATAGGTGTTTAATAAGCACCTACTGTGTGCTAGGCACTATGCAATGCTCTGGTCAATATGCTAAACTCCAGCTTATCGAGGTCCTTCCAAAAATGAAGTGCTCCAAACAAAACAAAACACTTTGGATGTGGTGTGATCAGTGCAGAGCACAGTAGGACTATTACCTTCCTCCTAAATGGGATCTCTTATGACAGCTATGAAGGTAGGACAAGCTCATGGGGGAGCATTACACAGGGTGCCCTAGAGAGAAGGAAGCCAGACTTACTTCAGGGATGTCAGGATAGTGCACACAAAAAAATCACAGCAGGTTTGTTTTATGACTGTCAAGAACCAACACTGTCTGCAATTTCTAAAGCACCCCTCTCCTTGCCTGTTCCAATAACGAGAGGATTCTGGGAAGATGGCAGAGTAGATTAGAAAACTTTCTGCTCTCCAAATTTCCTCCACCAAAAAAAAAAAAAGACTATGTCCTCAGAGTGAACACAGAGCACCACAAATAAACAGGAGTCAGGGTAAAGCAGTTGACCTTCTAAGACAACTTGAGAAGACCCCAGGAAAGATAAGACTTCCAGGGACTAGAGGTTTGACTTGAGTGAAGTGCAAACACCTCCAGGTCAACTCTGCAGAATCAACAAACAATAAGCCCTGGGGGCAGCTGGGGTTGGGAGGCAGCGTAACTTTCAGGAACTGTCTTCAGCACATACAGTGCTGAGGTTGAAAGGCTGAGTAGAAGACTGAAGAACCTTCCTCTGATGAGGGGCACCAAACACAGATGTGCTGAGCTGACTTGGTCCCAGGGCCGAGGCTGTGGGAGAGAAGGAGCTAGCACACTCCTGGTGAGTGCAGTAGCAGAGGGGCAGGGGCCCTGCTGGTTGTGGGCACTTGCAGGAGAGCAGAGTTCCTGGTTTGGGATTGGAAAAGAGTGTCCAAGGCCCAAGGACAGAGCTCAGAAAATAACAGTAAGAAGGGTCTGAAACTTAAGGCATCATTCCCCATACCTTGGGACTAGAACTTGATAATAAGAATAGCTGCTAAAAACAAAATAAAAATGAGTAAGCAAAAGATAAAGAGCCCAACCACAGATGGTTATTATGGGACAGAGAAGATCTGGGTTCATATTCAGAAGAAGATAGTGAAGCTAAAAAGTCGTGCCTTTTTCAGGGAGAAATGTCAAATCGTTCCAAACCCAAAAAGAGTTCTTGGAAGAAATATAAAAGGACTTTAAAAATCAGATAAGAGAGATAGAGGAAACATTAGAAAAAAAGAAGAGTAATTCAAGAAAATTGTGAAAAGAAAAGAAAGTGAACCAACTGAAAATAGAAAATCAAAAACTTAAGAAGGAAAATAATTCCCTGAAAACTAGAATTGGGCCAAGGGGAAGCTAATGACGTTATAAGATGTCAAGACATAATAAAGCAAAATCAAAAGAATGAAAAAATAGAAGAGAATGTGAAATATCTCATCAGAAAAACAACTGATCTGGAGAATAGATCAAGGACAGGTGATAGAAGAACAGTTGAGCTACCTGAAAAATAAATAAAAAGGAATCCTGATACAATATTACTAGAAATTATCAAGGAAAATTGCCCTGAAGTTCTAGAACAAGAAGGCAAAACAGAAATAAAAAAAATACACCAATCACCACCTGAAAGAGATCCCAGGAAGAAAACTTACAAGGAATATCATAGCCAAGTTTCAAGGCTCTTAGGTTAAGGAGAATATATTGCAAGTAACAAGAAAAAAAAGCAATTTAAACATCATGGAGCTAAAATAAGGATTACATAAGACTTAGTAGATACTACATTGAAGGTATTGGAATACTGTAGTTCACAGAGCAAAAGCACTAGGGTTACGGCCAAAGGTAACTTATCCAGTAAAGTTAAGTATAATCTTTAATGAAAAAAAGACAGACATTTAACGAACTGAAAGACTTGCAGGTATTTGTGACAAAAACAGCAGAACTTCATGGAAAATTCGACATGTAAGATCCAGGAGAAATATAAGACCAATTATATATATCCAGGAGAAATATAAAGACCAATTATAAGGGATTCAATCAGGTCAAATTGTGTGCTTCTTATAAGTGAAAATGCTACCAGTACTCTTGTGACAGTCATTATCTGGGTAGTTTGAAAGAAAGGCTTGGGCTGAGCTATGTATGATGTGGTGATTCTAAAAAAAAATAAAACTGTATAGGGAGAGACAAGAAGGAATAATTATCCCATACAAATGAAGCATGAAAGGAAAAACTGATATAGAAGAAGCAGGTGGAAGGAAAGGTGGGTTGTGCGGGAATCTTACTCTGATTAGAAATGGGTTAAAGAGGAAAGAACATATATGTCTAGAAGGGTATAAAAGTCTTCTAAATTTAGAAAGAAATAAGAGGGCAAGGGGATAGGGTGGGAAGCAGAGAGGATGAGGGAGGGACTTCTAGAGGGGTGGGTAGATTAAAGAATAGGAGGGCAAAGTGACAGGTAGAAATAAAGCAGACGTCTGAGAAGGGATAGGGTAAATATGGTGAGAAGGATAGTGAGGAAAATAGGAAGCAAGGAAATACACAACAAGTAATTATTCTAAATGTGAGTGGGCTGAATTTGTCCATAAAATGGAAATGGATAGCAGATTAAAAATCTGAATTCAACAATATGTTGCTTTCAGGAAACACAATAAAAACAAGAGATACACACAAAGATAAAATAAAAGACTGGAGTAAAATTTAGCATGTAAAAAAGGCAGTGGTGGTTATCATGATCTGAGACAAAATTAAGGCTAAGGTGGATTTGGTTGAAGGAGAAAAATAGGGAAATGACACTGTGTCACCAATATTGTTCTGTGTTGTTTTAGACCATTTAGAATAACTAAATGGTGCAGAATACCAGAGAGTGTGTCTGCCAAGGCAGACACAGAACCTACGTGAACATAGACATATTTTTCCTGTACTTTTTGTACAAATAAGGTCAGATTTAAATAATTAGAGTAATATTTATTGTGTCTATGGATAGGCAAAGCCAATGTAGTAGAAAATGATACTTTCACCTAACTGATCAATTTATTCAATGCCATCCCAATTAAATTCCTAAAAAATCATTTTAATAACAAAATTCATTTGGAAGAACAAAAGGTTGAGAATTTCAAAGAAACGAGGGGGAAAAAAGAAGATTCGGCAACATCAGACCTTAAAGGGTGAGGAACCTGTGGCCTCTGCTACATGTGGCCCTCTAGGTTCTCAAGTGTTACCCTTTGACTGAATCCAAACTTCACAAACTTCTTTATAAAAGGATTTGTTCTGTAAAACTTGGACTCAGTCAAAAGGTTGCACCCAAGGACCTAGAAGGCCACATGTGACCTCAAATCTGCAGATTTCCCACCCCTGCACCGCATTATAAGGTGAGAACATTGTTGAAGGATAAAATGGATCATTTCGATTATTTTCAATTTAAAATTTCTTATATGAATAAAACCAGTGCAACCAAGAATAGAAGGAATGTAGAAAATTGGGGGAAAACACTTTCATGGACAATTTCTCAGATAGGAGGTGATTGTGTTGGAATATTGCTATCATGTAGGAAATGATGATCTGGTTGATTTAGAAGAACATAGAAAGACTTGGACCTACGAAGGAAGATGCTATCTACCTCCCGAGAAAGAGATGATAAGTGGGAATATGCACAGTACAGTCTTACATATATGTGTATGAGTGTATATATGTATATATTGACATCTATGTGTATATATACATACATATATGTGTATGCATGTGTATATATACACATGTGTGTATACACACAGACACATATCGTCTTCTTTAGGGCAATGCCAGGGAGAGTGGGTAGAGGAGGAAGGAAGAAAATAAAGTGTCAACTACACAGAAGAGAGCAAAAGAAAACCTTGAAGGAAGCAAAGAAAAGCTAGGTAGTTTTGAAAATAATGTGTAGTATTTATTATATAGGTTTTCTTGAAATGGACATTTTTTGTTTATATTGAATCTTCTCTGAAGTTCTGTTGTATACATGGAAATGTTCTTTTTCTCTTTTCTTATTTTGGATTTAAGTTTAAAATGAATAAAACATTTACAAAATTTTTTGAAAAAAGAAAACATTGTCTTTAGAGCCATGAATCTCCTTTAGCACCTTTGTGAGCTGGGAAATCCCGGGTCTAGAAGGAGCAGGAGTGATGTGGAGGCAAGGTTATCACCAACAAGTAAATTGGCAGCAAAGCTGGGAGCCTTGAGTCAGAGGTGAGCAGCCCCTTTGTTACCACAAAGGATCTAGTGTTCTGAGACAAGTAACAACGTGATATACCGTATTTGAACCATTTTTCCCCCCTTCAGGTGACCCTGCCAAGTCAACCATGAAACTTGGCAGTTTTGTATCAGCAAAGTCAATTTCACTGTGAAAATGTCCAGTTAAATTAATCCCCAAGTAAGCAGTCCACTGACCAGAAGACAACACCAGCTCAGGCCTATCTGATTAGGTTTCTGTGACTATAGTCAGCTCCAATGCCAGGGACGGAGGTAATGCTGGCTTCCCCATCCTTTCCTGATTCAAATCAAAAACTGGAAATAGCTCTTTTTGCTTTGTTTTCCCCTGAATGCTGACAGTGAGTAAGCAACAAGTCTTTCTAGTCTGTCTTTCCTGCTTGGGGAAGCTGATACTCTCCTCAAGGTGAATGCCTTGCCTTGAAACCTAGATCAGCAGCATATCTTGGGTCACTTCTTGCTTGTAGGAGAGCAATGCCTGTAACCATTCTTATCCAGACTAAATGGGGACTGACCAGCTCATTGTTCGAGGAATGAATGAATTGGGGGAAGGGTAGAAAAATAACACTGCTATCCCACTGGGTACAGCGTCCCAGTGGCAGCATTGCTGCTTCACACCTGTAAGGTGGTATGGTACTAAAGAAAGGAAAACCAAACTTAGGGGCCTGCATTCTGACACCTCTGGTGATTTGCCAGCATTATCACCAAAAATCAAAAAGTGCATGGATTCAGATGATGAAGAAAGGCTCAACATCTGGAGGTGGGTGAGTGGGGAGGGGCAGCTAGGTGGACCAGTGGATAGAATACTGGGCTTGGAATCAGGAAGACTCATCCTCTTGAACTCATAACTGACCTGCTGTGTAACCCTGGGCAAGTCACTTGATCCTGTTTGCCTCAGTTTCCTCATCTGTAAAATGAGCTGGAGAAGGAAATGACAAACCACTCCAGTATCTCTGCATGACTGCTATGAAGTCTGTAGACTCTGTATGTCAATATCCTCATCAATCTGTAAAGTCAGAGTTGAACTATACGTTCCTTCTTGTTTTGTTTTTGTTTTGGGAGTTTTTTAATGTTAACTATAATTTCTTCAGTTTGGAAGGCTATTTCATAGTTTCTTTAGACCTAGTAAATCTTTATAATCCCATTCCATTTTAAATATTTCCAAATAAGTTTCCTTCTAATGCTAAATCTATTATTCTATGATGTGCCCAGTTCATGTTCCATGGCCTCATTTTACAAATGAGTAAACTGAAACCCAGAGAAAATGAAATGACTTGCCTAAGTTCTTCTAATGTCAAAATCTCACATTTTTGCCAATACGCTGCATAACTTTGCACCATCTAACCTAGGCTCATGAGCAGTGAGGTGGCACAATGGATAGAATGCTGGGCCTGGAGCCAGGAGGACCTGAGTTCAAATCTGGCCTCAGACATTTACTAGCTGTGTGACCCTGGGCAAGTCCCTTAACCCTGTTTGCCTCAATTCCTCATTTGTAAAATAAACAGGAGAAAGAAATGACAAACTACTCTGGTATCTTTGCCAAGAAAGCCCCCAATGGGGGTCAGATACAGTGAGATACTACAGAATAACCAGGCTCATATGCTGCTTTCAGTTGCACTCAAGTGTTTTTGCACTATATTGTTTTGTAGATAGTAAGTCTCTTATGTGTCCAGTTTCCTCAGCTATAATATCTGTCTCCCTGAGTCTCTTCCGGTCTCTCTTTCTTTATATGTCTATCTTTATCTCCTGTCTGTCTCTCAGCAGGTGGCTGTGGTTGAATATATCCTACAAGACATCAGGCCTCTCTCTTGGCATATGAGCCACATCCCCCCTCCCACTCCAATCCCAGCAAAGTGGAGGTGGGAAGTTCCTCCAAGAGGAAGTATCAACTTCAAGGCCAGTCCTTTGGTTTAGAAACCATTATGCAATCTTACAAGAAATCAAAAAACCTTATCTATAGCTCTAGCAACTAATGATACAGGAGCAGTGAACAAGCTCTCCTCAGGTTTTACTTAGGGATATATACCACTTAGCCAATGTAGCCAGGTAAGTGGGGGCAGGAGGAGTAAGACCACAGATGGTGAAGCCAGATCAAGGCATTCCTAGCTCTGGAGCAGGGCCACCTTTCAGAGTTCTCCCAGCTTTCTCTATCATTCCAGATGATGAGCTGGAGCCAAAGGCCCAGATGAAACCTTGTACCTATTCAAAGCTTTTTTCTTCTCTTTCACATATAGCCAGTGTATAGCCAGTGACTCACCATATTAGCCACCATTTCAGATGGGCCCCAGCCTTTTGGCTGTCTTGTCTTCCTCTGTCTTGTGCAGGCATTGGGATAATTGTAATGTGTGGAATCTTCAGCACGTAACATTGGTGACAGGACCAAAGAAACTGTCTTTTCAGCACTTCTGCGCTCTGTTCAATATACCACCTGCTTGATCCATTTTTGTGTGTGTGTGGTTTAATCAGCAGTGGTACAAGTCTTTGTAGATTCAAAATCTATCACAATCATTTCTGAGTGACTGAGTTAATCATTGCCCCCTTCACTCCCACCCCTTCACCATCACAGTTGGTGGCACCATCTTTCTTTTGGTTTCCCAGCTTTTTAACAGATATTTTGACCTTGAGTAATTTAAATGGTCAATGGGGTTCTGCCAATCCTTCCTGCACAATGACCCATCTTTATTCCACTTCATTCCAAAGCCTTCCTCATAGCCCAGGCTCTTGCAATAGCAATCTTATTGTTACAGCATTCTCTCCCCAGTTCCCCACGCTCCAGATCCTCTCTATTCCCATCCATTCTACACATTATCTCCAAGTTAGTTTGGTTCTGGTTCTTGTTGTTTTAACCGTATCTCTGCCACTTTGGAACTGTAATTCCTTATTGTCAATACTGTCAAATTGAAATTCCTTTATCAATCCTTTCAGAGGATCTTAGATGAAAAGCTGGCAAGGACCTTCCGGATCATCCCATCTCATGCCCCCATTGGACAGATGAGGAAGGTGAGATCACTTGGCCCATCACACAGAGAGCAGATCTGTGGCAGAGCTGAGGTTCAAGCCTAGGCTTCTGACCACAGCCTGATCCTCACTCTTCACTCCTGTTTACAGTGAAATCTCTTCTAAATGACCATCTCCAGGCTTCCTTGGAAGATGCTTTCATCTTTTCTCTGCCAATCTTTTGTCATCACCTCTTGCAAAGACCCAACTTAAACATCTTCCAAAATAATTTTCCGACTAATCTCACTGTTCCGATCATTCCTTGCTCCACTCACCACTTAATGTGTAGAATTTTTTTCTTTTTATCATATCTCCCATTTATTTATTTATTGAAAGGGATCTTATAGGTCATGTAGGCCAACCAGTGCCTGAACAGAAATCCCCCTGGTAACATCTCTGATGAAGAAATATTTAGCCACTTCTCAAAGAACTGGGAATTTCAGCACTTTTTGAGGTTGTCCATTTTATTTTTGGAAAACTAATTTTTGGGGAAGTTTTTTGTTTTATTGAGATGATGATATATATACTGTTCCAAGGTTTTTTAAGCAAACTTCAAAATTTTTATTTTTAACATTCTCTAAAAAAAATTTGAATCCCAAATTCTTTTTTTTTTTTAGCTTTAAAAAAACAACAAAACTTTATATATTAATGTTGAGGTCTGGACTAGAGCTTGAGAAAAAAAGAATAGGAAAACAATCTATGATAAAGAGTCCTGACACAGGAGAGAGAAGAAGAAGACAAGTTATGGGGAAGGGAAAAAGATAGATGAACACACATACACATACATACAAGATGAAGGAAGGTAGACTTGGAAGCCAGGGTCAGGGCTCTTGGCTAGTCATCTGCTTCATGTAGGTTTTTAGCAGGTAGTGTTTAAAAACTGTGGGCTTTGTCCAAAGTTCAGCAGCATGTGTGTTCAGTGGGCTACCCATGTTGGGTTTTTCCAGCAGGCTCTGCATAGATAGCAGGATGGTCCTGATATCATACAGAGCAGACCACTTGTCCTTGAGGATGTCCAAACAGATATTGCCTTAAATGTCCACATTAGGATGGTAACAAGGTGTGACAAATTTCACAGTGGGAGCATTATATGGGTAGCCGCTGGGGAATTCCAGGGAGAGCTTGTACCTTAAATCTTCATATACTTACTCAGCTGCCTCATCGATAGTCCCAAACCACCTGAAGAGATTCTGACTCCTCCAGCCCCTTCCCTACCATTAAAGAAAGCAAACAGTATGAGACCAATTATACATGTGAAATTTTGCAAAACATATTTTCATATGCTCTAAGATTTTTAAAAGCATTTTACAAACATTTTATCCTCAACACAATCCCAGGAGGTAGGTGCTATTATTATCCCCATTTTACAGATGAGGAAACTGAGACAGAGAGTGATTAAGTTGCTTGCCTCAGGTCACACAGCTGGCATTTAAGGCTAGATTTGAATGTCGACTACAGGTCTAGGACTCTATCCCACTGGGCCATCTAGAGCTGCCTCTAAATTGAAATTTCCCTCTCTGGTACCTCTACTCATGTTCCACTTGCAGGCCCTTCTGGAGCCAAGCAGAAAAAATTGAATTCCTCTTCCACGTAACAGCAACTCATACTTGAAGGGCTGTCCTGTCCCCCTCCTCCTCAGATTCTTGGAGGAGGTGGTTTTGAGTCCCCTCAGCTCTCACCTGTCTATGTCCTGGTTTACAAAGCATTCTCCCTAAAACATGGGGCTCAGGACTGAACACAATATTCTGAACATCTGACAAAGGCAGGTCAGAGTGGGACTGTCACTTCCCTTGTCCTTAGGACCATCCCTCTCACAATACAGTAAGACCTCAGAAGGCTTCCTCCTTGTCTTGTAGCCTAAGGCAATGTTAACTCACAAGGAATTTATGGTCCCCTAAAAACCTATAGATTTCTCTCATGTGCAGGGTTGTCTAGTTCATCTCTCCCCTCTATTCCTCCAGGCCTGATGACTTGAGCTCGTTGAAGTCTGCTAGGTTTCATGTCCCTGTTGGCCACATTTATTCTAGATGTACTATTCAGAAATACATTCTCCTTGGTAGCAAAAACATAATTTAGAAAGAGTTAAGTGGTTCTGCTTTCTCTCGCCATACTTACCTCATTTATCTGGACCATCAGCCTTACGGTTTTTCTGATTTTTCCTTTAACCTAATGTAGATTTAAAGTTCTTTTTTGGGTCATTTTTAGAATTCACTGCCAGCCCCAATTAAGTTCTGGACTTTAGCATACCTGATACCACTTTTTCAGAACCATGTTATTCTTTTGTAGTTATTCACTCCTTCCGTCTTTTGTATATAGTTTTAAAAAATATGACTTGGTCAATGAATTCCCTGTGTAGCTACATTTGTTCCTTTGGGATCCTCCCTGTCCTAAATTATTTGAAAATTGTTCTCTTAAAATTTAAGATATACAACATACTATACGCAGCTTCCTCCCTACATATCTGTTATGAACTTTAAGATAAATATGATGAACTTTATTATTATGAATATTATGAACTTTATTATTAGTATTATGAACTTTAAGATGATATGGTCAATTCTTCCCATGGTTTCTGATTTTGTTTTTTCATCAGCCTATTAATTGGTCATAATGAGATGCAGAATCACATTTTCCTTTCTTGGTTCCTCAACATTTTAAATAGCAAAACCATCATCTTCAAAGCAAGTCAATAAGTTATCATCCTTCGATTCCCATGGATCTTCATTACCATTCCATGGGGCACAGGAGGCTACTTTCTCTGCAGAAAGAAAAAAAAAAGAAAAAGAAAAAAGTTCTTTTGGAGGAAGAACCTTGAACTTAACATTGTTCCAAAGATTCAGTGGCCTCTCTTCCCTTCCTTATCTCTGTCACATTCTTTTACCCTTCAAACTGCTACAGATTTGGATCTCCCCCTGCCTTTTAAGTTAATCCTCCCTTTCCATGTTCACTTTATGAATTTATTTCATTCATTCAAGTAACACTTTATGCTCTAGGGTAAGATAGAGAGTGCAAAAATAATCCTCCATCCTTCTCACCTCCTTCAGCAGGGAGACCAGGGCTCACTTTATTCAACCATAATTATTATTTGTCACTAGCAGGAACACAAACCTATCATGATTCCAATGGATCACTGGGGCATTGGAAAGATGACTTGGGATTCAAAAGTCTCATTAGATCTCAATTTGAGTCCCTTCTTTTCCAATCACCTTGCCTTGGGCAATCACTGTCCTATCACTTAAGCAACTCTGTGTCTCACTTTCTTCAGCTATAAAATAAGGAGGTTGGACTACATGATAGTTGGCAATCCCTTTCAGGTCTGATAACCTGTGGTTAAATGGATATGTGAATCCCATCCCTTCTTTCTATACTTAATGAAAAGAACCTTTGTTGTTTAGTTGTTTCAGTCATGTCCAACTCTTTGGGGTTTTCTTGGCAAAGATACTGGACTGGTTTGCCATTTCCTTCTCCAGTTTATTTTACAAGGGATAAAATTGAAGCAAACAGGGTGAAGTGACTTGCCCAGGGTCACACAGCTAGTGTCTGAGGCCGGATCAGACACTTAAATGGATATCTGAATCCCATACTTTCTTTCTATACTTACTGAAAAGAAGAACCTTAGATCTGTACAGCTACCTCTTGTTACTAACTTGTCTCGGCAATCTGCCTACTTATTGTGCCTGAAGGGACCAAGTATTGGTTGCTTAGGTGTTTGATTTACAATTAGCAGATTCTTGCCAACACCCTAACACAATCAGTAACTGCTGCCTTCAACTGTTGTCTGCTAAGGAAATTTCATTTCTAGCCATTCTAATTGTCTCGGTCTCTCTGTGTTTCTCTGCGTCTGTGTCTGTCTCATTACCACCAATCAAACATCAGATGCTGTCCACTTGTCTCTTGCTTCTTCCTTCTGTGTGGTGTTGGGCATCTCACTTTTCTGTGGCAGCCTCTGACAGAAGCCAAGAATCTCACAGTTGGAAAGAACCTGACTGGGAATCCCCTCTACTGTGTTCCTCTGCTTAGAGATTTCTGCAGATAAAGAATCCATGGCGTTGCTTGGGCTGCCTGTTTTACTTGTAGATTGCCTGAAGCATGAGGAAGCTTTTCTTTACATTGAGAGGAAATAGGCCTTTTTCCAACTTCCCCTTATTGTTCCTAATTCTGTCCCACTACAGACAGGTCAAAAAAAATCTAATCTCTTTTTCACATAACAGCCTTTCAAATATTTAAAGAGAGCTATCAGATCTTCTCTAAACTTTCTCTTTTCTGGCTAAATATTCTCAAGCCATTCATCTGGTTTTCCTATGATCAGGGCAGTGCCCACTATCTTAGTTCCAGGTGTTTTTCTCAAACTGACTCCCCCCTCTCAGAATGCTTTCCCTCTTCATACGCTCTTGGCTTCCTTTAGCTCCCAACTAAAATTCCATCTTCTACAGGAAGTCTTTCCCAATCCCTCTTAATTATAGGGCCTTATTTTAATGATTTAAGGTCTCCCAGTGCATTCTGGGTCATCTCCAGTCATCCTGAGGAATATCTGGTCACTGGATTCAGATGGCTCTGGAGAAGTGTGGCTGGTGACCTGCACAGTCCTCCCTCACTCAAAGCAAAGTCAAGTGCAAGTCATGTCATCATTTCTCTGCTGGCATGGTCTTCTTCAGCAATGAAGGACGAACACAATCTTATCTACTCTGTATAAAGCTTGTTTGTACATATTTCTCTTCTTGTTCCCTTCCCTCCAACCTCCATTAAACTGTGACCTCCTCAAGGGCAGGGATTATCTCATTTCTCTTTTTGTATCTATAGTATTTAGGATAATGCTTGGCACATAGTAGGTGCTTAATTTAATGTTCTTGACTTAAAATGTGCCTACTTTCGTACAACTTATTATTGGCCATAAATAACCTCTAGTTGCCCAGGTTTGTCCTTCTCCCCAAGGCCAGGGATCTTGCCTTCTACCTCTTGCATACATGTCCCAGGAACATATGCCCCTTGTCCATTCCTGGGGATGCAGGAGGCTCTAGAAATATTAAATGAGGAACATGAAAGGACCTCATCTCACTGGGCTTTGACTTCCAAGGTTCTTGTCTAGTAATTATATCCTATTCTAGCAATCTATTAATCACTTTATGATGTTGTAGACTACTGGTAAACTACATGTTTTAATTCTATGCCCCACCCCCAAGAAATAGGCAAGAGGTTTCCTTTCAATGGCCTCCTTTTTGAGGACTTACAATTAAAGATTAAGCAGGAAGGGTCTGGTGGAGTCTGGTACTGTCCCCAAAGGCAAGATCAGAATAAAGAGCTGGAAGATATGGTTGGGGTGTCAAACTGTGAAGGGTAGGTCATGAGGCAGACAGAAATACCTTTTCCCTTTCAATTTTGCATCCACAACTGGCATGTTATACAAGAAAACCATTTGGGACCTAATGGGCAGAGACCATAGATGTGAATTTTTGGCCTGACAGTTTGGTGGTGATATGTGAATACAATTCCTTTAGCTCTGAGGCCCTCAGATCTCTTGGACTGACAGCAGTCAAAGTAGATTTAGGAAATTTCATCCATGAATTAAATTTGTTGGTTTCCAAAAGGAAAGCTGGGAAGATTGAAATCTCACTACTTCTAAGGACACCTGAGGATTTGAGGTATGAAATTGGAAAATTAGAGAAATCTGATCTTCTGATACAGAATCAGTCTCACAAGGAGGTTAATAATTCAATCCTAGGTCATATATCTCTGCAATATGCGTCATCTCCAGGAGACCAAATCTTTCACTGGGGGACATACTTCAATTTCACGCAAGTTAGCGTACAAATGGTCCCTGTATTACTAAAGAAGGCACCCCTTTTATGCCTTACTAAATGGTACTAGGCCAAAATTCATCATCTCATGGTCAAACTTGATGATAAACCTCTGTTGCCTAAGCTTTCTGTACTCAAAGCTTTTTTTGGCTGGCAGACCCTATCAAAGTTTTCATTGCACTGGCATAGCGTTGGAGAACTCAAGGCCACTGGTCCCCATTGATGAGGCACAGAAGGTGGAAGACCTGATAGAAAACAATCTAAAATGGTCCAACCATAGTAATTGTCTTCCATCTTCTTTGGCAGCTGTATGTTCTTGTTACTTTGCTGAGAGAAAATTCAGGATAAAAAATATGTAAGAATTTTAGCCCACTTTTCTTTGAGTTACCTGGAGAATTTCCATAACAGTTAGATTCATATGCTTCTCTTCCCACAATGCATCCATCTTCACACAAGAGGTGTTTCACATATATTGGTTTCTAATCAAATAGGATCAAACTACTCTGACACAGATAGTGATTGATTTCAAATTACATTAATGAATTTATCTGAACACTTATGAAAATACACACCATGGCTAAAAATATAGAAACAAATCACAACCTAAACCATTTCATTTGCTCTAAATGGGTACATTCAGAAACATGGAATATATTTTAAAGAGAATTCCACTTCTGGGAGAAGGTATTTTATGGAATGAAGAACTAGTATTCCTCTGTATTAGTTCACTGGAAACATCCCACATCTTTCCATGTAAGCTTTAATCAATGAGTCTGAAAGCTTTTCACTAGAACCTAATCCACAAGATGAAATGTGATCATTTCTTCCTTTTCAAAACCATGAGATTACCTTTGCAATTTATTTAGACCCAATTTTCTCTTATGAGTTACAAGGGCAGTTTTCCAATTCAGGTTGGAGAAGGGAAGTGTTTTAGTTTGGTGGTTGGTACAAAGAGAATAGAAATGTAAAGATCGCCTCTTCTTTCTACAATTTGTAGCTTGGTAAGAAAACGATGATGAGACTGGGGTATTTCTGTGGGAGCTGAATGTCAGAGCTTACACTTTTACCAATATTCAGAACAAACATGAAACAGGAACACATGAGGAATGAGAAAAGGTATCTTAGGCCCTAAGAATTTAGAGACGAAGTACTTCCATTTGTTGAAATGGGATTTTGGAGAAAAAAAACAATTAAAGCTACTGAAAGGCAATTTGTTTCCATGAAAGGGTTTCCACTTGAGAAAAGGGATTTCAATGATTAATACAATATTAGAAGACACCTTGGAGGTCATGCAGCCCAGTTGTTTGTCACCTGCATTTCCCATTGCTGGGACTCATGAGAACACTATCCTTGATTTCTTGGCATGATGGATTAAAAAATAAAACTTCTCGGTATTTGATTTCCAAAGGTTTCTTCCTTTGGACTCCTGCCTTTCTGCCTATTGCCCTGTCCTGGGGAGGCTGAGGGTTCTGAGCTCTGGAACCTTTCTCCTTCTCTCTCTTGCCCTTGACCCAGCCTTTCTGTCCTGCTTGGGTTGCTTGAAACAAAACCTTATATAAATTGTAATGGCTGCTTCTCCTTTGGGGCAAAATTGCCTGCGTGTACTCTTCTAACAGCTGGGTTGTCTCTTCTCTAAAGGCCCATGTGACCTCGAACCACAACCCTGGCTCAATGACCTCCTTTCCTCTCATCCTCACACTTTGTTTCCTCTCAAACTATTCCATGTATTGCCGTCATACAAAGTCTACTACCTCACAGCCATCTTACCTTTGATTCAAATCTCATGAAAAGGCCTCATAAAATTTCAGATGATTATATTGGATGAAAATCGAAAGGAGTATTTTAGATACGGGGGGTTGCCTCATCTGCTTTTCTCAGTGGTTTTGTTCCTGCAGCTCATATTTGGACTCACTGCTAGAAAGCTACCTGCATCCTTTCAGAGGCTTAACTAGTTGCCTCCAAGGGCCATAGTTTAACACTATCTCATAGATGAAAAATCATACTTCATCCTTCCCCCTTCTGACACGGGTGGGTGGATGATTCAGACATGATCTCTGTTTGATTGAACGACAAGATCTAGGGATGAAACCAAGAAGCAAATACTAGAATTAAAACCCTTTATCTCATCTAGAGAGACTCAAGTTGAGGGGTAAACATTGCCTAATAGTTGTAAAACAAACTATTCCAAAATACCATAAAGTAGAGAAGAAACTCTAAACAGTCACAAAGCAGGAGATATTAGTAATGCAGAGAAGAAAACTAATTACAATTACATAGTATGTATAGGTGGAAACAAGTAGAGTTCAGGGTGTTCACCCTCATAGTAAACATGGATTTGGTATATTTATTAGAATGTATTATCAATTCACTGCATGAACAGAATTCAATGAGTTTATATGAAATTTCACAACTGAGTAGATTTCATAAATCACAAAAGATTTCTTACGGTTTTTCTCATCTGCCAATCATACATAAATGTAATTTAGTACATAAATGTAATTCAGT